>NW_025219919.1:0-1179 GCF_014825855.1 Bombus pyrosoma | reverse complement strand
TTGAATATTGCAGTCTGAATATGCAACAGTGCAAATATACAGGATTTGACCTACATCATACTTAACATAGTGCAATGCGGACGTCGTGCTCTGTATTTGACAGCCTATGCGAAGTATAACGCGCATCGAAATGCCGTAATATCACCAATAACAGCGGAGAAACTTCTAATTTAATATTCAAGCTTAAATATGCATAACTAGAAATACGATCGCCTTTTCCTAGACCAGAGTTAACGTAGCGGAAGCCGGATGTCGTTCCACGTATTTCGCAGCGTATGTGGAGTATAACGCGCACAGATTTGTAGACATATCTCAAATAGCATTGGAGGTACGTTCAACTGAATATTGAAGCATGCATATGAAAACAGCAACTACGCTGGTCTGGACCTAGACCAGAATTGACATAGCGCAAACAGGATACCGTGCTCTGTATTGGCAGCATTTGTGAAGTACCACGCGCATCGAAATGTCAACGTATCACCAATAGCACTGGATACATTATCAAGTGTACATTGTAGCATGAATATGCAAAACTGCAAATACTCTGGATTTCATCTAGACGAGAGTTGACATAGCGCAAACCAGATGTCGGTCCAAGTATTTCGCATCAAATGGGGAGTATAAAGCGCATCGAAATATCAACATAACAATAATAGCTGCGCAGATACGTTCAGATGAATATTCACTCTTGAATATGCAATACTGGAAATACGCTGCTCTGAACCTAGACCAGAGTTGACATAGCTCAAAGTGGATGTCGTGCTCTGTGTTTGGCAGCAAATGTGTAGTGTAAAGGGCATCGAATTGTCGACGTATCACCAAATGCAGCGGAGATACGTTCAAACGAATATTAAAGGTTGAATATGCAAAGCTGGAAATACGCTGGTCTTGAAGTAAACCAGAGTTGACGTAGCGCAAACCGTATGCCGTGCTCTGTATTTGGCAGCATATGCGGTGAATAACGCGCATCGAACAATCGGGAAATCACCAATAGCAGCGGAGATAAGTTCAGATGAATATTCAGACTTGAATATGCAAAACTAGAAATACGCTGGTCTTGACCTGGGGCAGAGTTGACGTAGTGTAAATAAGATGTCGTCCCACGTAATTCGCATCATGTCGGGAGTGAAAATCGCATTGCAATATCAACATAACACTAACAGCTGCGCAGATACGTTC
>NW_025219918.1:0-1175 GCF_014825855.1 Bombus pyrosoma | reverse complement strand
TAACGATATACGTTATAACGAAATACTACACAACGGTATACGTTATAACGTAATACTATATAACGTTAAACGTTACAACCTAATACTATATTACGTTATACGATATAACGTAATGCTACATAACATTGTACGTTATAACATAATACTACTGAACGTTACACGTTATAACGTATTACCATATAACGATATAGGTTATAACATAATACTACATAACGTTATACATGATAACGTATTACTATATAACGATATACCTTATAAAATAATACTATATCACGTTATATGTCATAACGTGATGCTACATAACGTTATACGTTATAACGTGATGCTGCGTTACGTTGTACGTTATAACGTACTACCATATAACGATATACGCTATAACGTATGACCATATAACGATATACGTTATAACGAAGTACTACATAACGGTATACGTTATAACGTAATACTATATAACGTTAAACGTTACAACGTATTACTATATTACGTTATACGATATAACGTAATGCTACATATCATTATACGTCATAACATAATACTACTGTACGTTACACTTTATAACGTATTACCGTATAACGATACACGTTATGACGTTATACTACATCACGTTATACGTTATAACGTAATACTATATAACGTAATACTACATAACGATATACGCTATAACGTACTACCATATAACGATATATGTTATAACGTATTACCATACAACGATATACGTTATAGCGAATTACAACATAACGGTATACGTTTAACGTTACAACGTAATAATATATCACGTTATACGTTATAAAGTATCACCATATAACGATATACGCTATAACGTAATACTACATAACGTTATACGATGTAACGAAATATTACTTAACGTTATACGTTATATCGTATTACTATATAACGATATACGTTATAACGTATTACCATATAACGATATACGTTATAACGAAATACTACATGACGGTATACGTTATAACGTAACACTATATAACGTTAAACGTTACAACGTAATAATATATCACGTTATACGTTATAACGTATCACCATATAACGATATACGCTATAACGTAATACTACATAACGTTATACGTTATAACGTAATACTACATAACGGTATACGTTACAACGTAATACTATATAACGATATACGTTATAACGTACTACCATATAACGATATACGT
>NW_025219917.1:0-1172 GCF_014825855.1 Bombus pyrosoma | reverse complement strand
GTAATGCTATTTAAAGTTATACGTTATACCGTAATGATACAAAACGTTATACGATATAACGTAGTACTATATAACGTTATACGTTATAACGTAATGCTATATAACATTATACGTTATATCATATTGCTACATAACGTTATACGTTATATTGTAATGCTACATAACGTTATACGTTATACCGTGATGCTGCATAACGTTATACGTTATAACGTAATACTACATAACGTTATACAATATATTGAAATGCTACAAAACGTTATACGTTATAACGTAATACTATATAACGTTATACGTCATACCGTGTTACTATATAACGTTATATGTTGTAACGTAATGCTATATAACGTTATACGTTATACCGTGATGCTACATAACGTTATACGTTACAACGTAATGCTATATAACGTTATTCGTTATAATGTAATGCTATATAACGTTATACGGTATAATGTAATACTATATAACATTATACGTTACAACGTAATGCTATATAACGTTATACGTTATACCGTGATGCTACATAACGTTATACGTTATAACGTAATACTACATAAATTTATACGTTATAACGTAATACTACATAACGTTATACGTCATAGCGTAATACTACATAACGTTATACGCAATAACATAATACTAAATAACGTTATACGTTATATCGTAATGCTATATAACGTTATACGTTATGTCATAATTCTACGTAACGTTATACGTTATAACGTAATGCTACATAACGTTATACGTTATAACGTAATACTACATAAAGTTATACGTTATAACGTAATACTACGTAACGCTATACGTTATAACGTAATACTACATAACGTTATACGTTATAACATAATACTACATAACGTTATACGTCATAGCGTAATACTACATAACATTATACGCAATAACTTAATACTAAATAACGTTATACGTTATATCGTAATGCTATATAACGATATACATTATAACGTAATGCTGCATAACGATATACGTTATATTGTAATGCTACATAACGTTATACGTTATACCGTGATGCTGCATAACGTTATACGTTATAACGTAATGCTATATAACGTTATACGTTATAACGTAATACTACATAATGTTATACGTTATATCGTGATGCTACATAACGTTATACGTTATACCGTAATACTATATAACGTTATACGTCTTATGGT
>NW_025219916.1:0-1130 GCF_014825855.1 Bombus pyrosoma | reverse complement strand
GCATCAAATGGGGAGTATAAAGCGCATCGAAATATCAACATAACAATAATAGCTGCGCAGATACGTTCAGATGAATATTCACTCTTGAATATGCAATACTGGAAATACGCTGCTCTGAACCTAGACCAGAGTTGACTTAGCTCAAAGTGGATGTCGTGCTCTGTGTTTGGCAGCAAATGTGTAGTGTAAAGGGCATCGATTTGTCGACGTATCACCAAATGCAGCGGAGATACGTTCAAACGAATATTAAAGGTTGAATATGCAAAGCTGGAAATACGCTGGTCTTGAAGTAAACCAGAGTTGACGTAGCGCAAACCGTATGTCGTGCTCTGTATTTGGCAGCATATGCGGTGAATAACGCGCATCGAACAATCGAGAAATCACCAATAGCAGCGGAGATAAGTTCAGATGAATATTCAGACTTGAATATGCAAAACTAGAAATACGCTGGTCTTGACCTGGGGCAGAGTTGACGTAGCGTAAACAAGATGTCGTCCCACGTAATTCGCATCATGTCGGGAGTGAAAATCGCATTGCAATATCAACATAACACTAACAGCTGCGCAGATACGTTCAGATGAATATTCACACTTGAATATGCAAAACTGGAAATACGCTGGTCTTGACCTAGACCTGAGTTGACATACCGCAAACCGGATGTCGTTCCACGTATTTGGCAGCATCTGCGGAGTATAACGCGGTCGGAACTGTAGACATATCTCGAATAGCAGCGGAGATACGTTCTGATGAATATTCAAGCTTGAATATGCAAAACTGGTAATACGCTGGTCTTAAACCATACCAGAGGTGACGTAACGCAAACCGAACGCCGTGCTCTTTATTGGCAGCATATGTGGAGTATAATGCGCGTTGTAATGCCGACAGATGGACAATAGCAGCTGAGGAGCACTTTTTTTAATGTTGAAGCCTACATATGCAAAAATGCAAAAACGCGGGATTTGACCTAGACCATGCTTGACTTAGCACAAACCGGATATGGTGCTCTGTATCGGCAGCAAATGTGAAGTATAACTGGCATCGAATTATCGACATATCACCAATATCAGCAGGGATACGTTCAGATGAATATTGAAGACCGAATATGCAAAACTTTAAGTACACTGCTCTGA
>NW_025219915.1:0-1197 GCF_014825855.1 Bombus pyrosoma | reverse complement strand
CCTTATGCCGTTCCACGTATTTCGCAGCATCTGTGGAGTATAACGCGCTCAGAATTGTAGACATATCTCGAATAGCAGCAGAGATATGTTCTATTTTATATTCAAGCCTGAATATAAAAAGCTGAAACTTCGCTGGATTTCGCAGTGCCCAGATTTGACGTAGCGCAAACCGGATGTCGTGCTCTGTATTTGGCAGCATGTGCGGTGAATAACGCGCTTCGAATCATCGAGATATCACCAGTAGCGGCGGAGATAAATACAGATGAATATTCATGATTTAATATGAAAAACTGGCAGTACACTCGTCTTAACCTAGACAAGAGTTGACGTAGCGCAAACCAGATGTCGTGCTCTGTATTTGGCAGCATATATGGAGTATAATGCGCATCGAATTATCGACATATCACCAATAGCAGCGGAGATATGTTCAGATGAATATTCATGATTGAATATGCAAAACTGAAACTGGCTGGTCTGGACCTATACCAGAGTTGACATAGCGCAAGCCGGATGCCGCTCCACGTATTTCGCTGCTTATATGGAATATAACGCGCACAGGGTTGAAGACATATGTCAAATAATAGCGGCGATACTTTGTATTGAATATTCAAGCCTGAATAAGCAAAGCTGCAAATGCGCTGGATTTCGCGCTGCCCAGATTTGCCGTAGCGCAAACCGGATGTCGTGCTCTGTATTTTCAGGATATGTGAAGTATAACGCGCATTTCATTGTCGACATATCACCAATAGCAGCGGAGATATGTTCGGATGAATATTCATGATTGAATATCCAAAACTGAAAATACGCTCGTCTTAACCTAGACAAGAATTGATATAGCGCTAACTAGATGTCGTGCCCTGTATTTGGCAGCAAATGTGGTGTATAACGAGCATCGAATTACTAACATATTACCAATAGCAGCGGGGTACGTACAGATGAATATAGAAGAATGTGCAAAAGTGCAAATACACAGGATTAGACCTATATCAGGCTGCACATAGCGCTAAGCGGATGTTGTGCGCTGTATTTGGCAGAATATGATCTGTCTAACGCACATCGAATTATCTACATATCACCAATAGCAGCGGGGACACGTTCAGATGAACATTCATACTTGAATATGTAGAACTGGAAATACGCAGGTCCTAACCTAGACCAGAGTTGACATAGAGCTAACCAGATGTCGTGCTCTGTGTT
>NW_025219914.1:0-1202 GCF_014825855.1 Bombus pyrosoma | reverse complement strand
ATAATAAAATTTACCGTTTAAATGGCTATCACGTAAAAGTAAGCGCAGTAGGCTAAAAGTAACAAACTTTAAAAACGCAAAGCTTTTGAACCATTGGATTCTTATATTAGAAACATTCATATGTCGCCTCTATTAACTGTTCATATGAGTACTATAAGAAAATGTCAAAAAGGTTAAGAAGAATGGTGGCCAGAAACGAGATTTAACCGAAAAAATACCAGCCGCTAATGTGTTAATATAAAACATTAACAGATACAAAACACACGTATGCACAGTGCGAATACTATGTACTTACCAGCTTTTCAAATTCATTCTTTATGAAGGGGCTTGTCTTCTTTCGGAAAGTGACACAGGTGATATTCTCCATGTCGACTGTTGTTATATTCGATGCAGACGCACATATTTACTCATCTAACCATTTTCTGCAAAATTATAACAAAAACGTGAAGCAAACTACAAAAAATAACGCATATATTGGGGAATGTGATGTCGCAAATATAAAATAACTTGGAGAAGCATATAATAATAAGTACAAATAATTATTATATAAAAAATATCAAGGTGGTCAGGACCAAATGGTTTCCGTATGGGAAACATTATTTTCAGTAATCTGCGGTAGACGACAGGCGAGTAAATCTGGGTAAAATTTGTTTTCCCCAAAATTCGTTAGAAGTTCCGAGATAAGGATGGGGGTACCACGCGGATTGGAATGTTTGCAAATTCATTGGATGAGGAAGGATTGATGGAAGAAGAAGGTAAATACTCGCTTCCATTGGTTATCCCAAGATAGCTATTGACCAATTCAATTAGCCTCCAAAACATCTGATATAGGGAATAATTGCAGGTGACAATATTTTTATACAAAAAATCGCTATTTTATATTAAACATTTTTTTTAATTCTATGCTTTTCAAATCATAATAATAAAATGTGTTTTCTAGCATTGTTTGCCACAAGACAAACACTACCCCACCATCGTCTACCATTCTCCTCGTACAGAAGTACTGCTGATTGTGAGATTATAACCAATCCATTCCGATTGTCGATTCCTCCCTAAATTATGTTGTCGCTTCTCTGTTGCTTTCCCTTGACAACGAACGAACACACCGTTTACAGAGCCGTTGGAAAATCGTTTTCCTTCATCTTCGTTAGTAAACAGCTCACAGACAGTTAGTAAATATGTTATATTTGGTAGATGTTGTC
>NW_025219913.1:0-1197 GCF_014825855.1 Bombus pyrosoma | reverse complement strand
TATGGTAATACGTTATAACGTATATCGTTATATGTAAGAAACGTTATAACGTGAAATGTTATGTAGAATTACGTTATAACGTATAACATTATGTATTATTACGTTATAACGTATATCGTTATATAGTAATGCGTTATAACGAATAACGTTATGTAGAATTACCTTATAACGTATAACATTATGTATGATTACGTTATAAGGTATGTCGTTATATAGTAATACGTTACAACCCATAACGTTATATAGTATTACGTTATAACGTATAACCTTATGTAATACTACGTTATAACGTATATCGTTATATGGTAGTATGTTATAACGTATAAAGTTCAGTAGTACTTCGTTACAACGTATAACTTTATATATTATTATTTTATAACGTATATAGTTATATAGTAATACTTTACAACGCATAACGTTATATAGTATTACGTTATAACGTATATCGTTATATAGTAATACGTTACAACGTATAACGATTATATAGCATTTCGTTATAACGTATATCGTTATATAGTAATACGTTATAACGAACAACGTTATTGTGTAGTAGGTTACATCGTAAAACGTTATGTATTATTTCATTAAAATGTATAACATTATGTATTATTACGTTATAACGCATATCGTTATATAGTAGTACGTTATAACGAACAACGTTCAGTAGTATTACGCTATAACGTATAAGGTTATGTATTATTACGTTATAACGTACATCGCTATATTTTAATACGTTATAACGTATATCGTTATATAGTAATACGTTACAACGTATAACGATTATATAGCATTTCGTTATAACGTACAACGTTATGTAGTATTACTTTATAACGTATATCGTTATATAGTAGTACGTTATAACGAACAACGTTCAGTAGTATTACGTTATAACGTATAACGTTCGGTAGTAGTTCGTTACAACGTACATCGTTATATAGTAGTACGTTATACTGTATAACGTTCAGTAGTATTTCGTTATAACGTATAACATTATTTAGTATTACGTTATAACGTATATCGTTTTATGGTAATACGTTATAACGTATAACCTTATGTAATACTACGTTATAACGTATATCGTTATATGGTAGTATGTTATAACGTATAAAGTTCAGTAGTACTTCGTTACAACGTATAACTTTATATACTATTATGTTATAACGTATATAGTTATATAGTAATACTATACAACGCATA
>NW_025219912.1:0-2049 GCF_014825855.1 Bombus pyrosoma | reverse complement strand
CATACCGTTATACGTTATAATGTAATGCTACATAACGTTATACGTTAATACGTAACACTATATAACGTTATACGTTATAAGCTAGTAGTATATAACGTTATAAGATATAATGTAATACTACATAACGTAATACGTTATATCGTAATACCACATAACGTTATACGTTATAATGTAATGCTATATAACGTTATACGTTATATCGTAATAGCACATAGCGTTATACGTTGTAAGCTGTAGTATATAACGTTATACGTTACAATGTCATACTACATAACGTAATACGTTATATCGTAATACCACATAACGTTATACGTTATAATGTAATGCTACATAACGTTATACGTTATAACGTAACACTATGTAACGTTATACGTTATAAGCTAGTAGTATATAACGTTATAAGATATAATGTAATACTACATAACGTAATACGTTATATCGTAATACCACATAGCGTTATACGTTATAATGTAATGCTACATAACGTTATACGCTATAACGTTGTACTACATAACGTTATACGTTATAAGCTAATAGTACATAACGTTATACGTTATAAGATAATAGTACATAACGTTATTCGTTATAATGTAATACTACATAACGTAATACGTTATATCGTAATACCACATAACGTTATACGTTATAACGTAATGGTATATAACGTTATACGTTATAAGCTAATAGTATATAACGTTCTACGTTATAATGTAATACTACATAACGTAATAAGTTATATCGTAATACCACATACCGTTATACGTTATAACGTAATGCTATATAACGTTATACGTTATAACGTAATAGTACATAGCGTTAAACGTTGTAAGCTAATAGTATATAACGTTATACGTTATAATGTAATACCACATAACGTAATACGTTATATCGTAACACCATATAACGTTATACGTTATAACGTAATGCTATATAACGATATGCGCTATACCGTAATACTACATAACGTTATACGTTATAACGTGATTCTATATAACGTTATACGTTATAATGTAATACTACATAATGTATTACGTTATATCGTAATACCACATAACGTTATACGTTATAACGTAATGCTATATAACGTTATACGTTATAACGTAACACTATATAAAGTTATACGTTATAAGCTAGTAGTATATAACGTTATAAGATATAATGTAATACTACATAACGTTATACGTTATATCGTAATACCACATAGCGTTATACGTTATAATGTAATGCTACATAACGTTATACGCCATAACGTAATAATACATAACGTTATACGTTATATGCTAATAGCACATAATGTTATACGTTATAAGCTAATAGTACATAACGTTATACGTTATAACGTAATACTACATAACGTAATACGTTATATCGTAATACCACATAACGTTATACGTTATAACGTAATGGTATATAACGTTATACGTTATAACGTGATTCTATATAACGTTATACGTTATAACGTGATTCTATATAACGTTATACGTTATAAGCTAATAGTATGTAACGTTATAAGATATAATGTAATACTACATATCGTAATATGTTATATCGTAATACCACATAACGTTATGCGTTATAAGGTAATGCTATATAACGTTATGCGTTATAACTTAATACAATATAATATTTATGTATGTTATACGTCATAAGCTAATAGTATATAACGTTATACGTTACAATGTCATACTACATAACGTAATACGTTATATCGTAATACCACATGGCGTTATACGTTATATCGTAATACCACATACCGTTATAAGTTATATCGTAATACCACATAACGTTGTACGTTATAACCTAATGCTATATAACGTTATACGTTATAAGCTAATAGTATATAACGTTACAAGATATTATGTAATACTACATAACGTATTACGTTATATCGTAGTACCACATACCGTTATACGTTATAATGTAATGCTATATAACGTTATACGTTATAACGTAATAGTACATAGCGTTATACGTTTTAAGCTAATAGTATATAACGTTATACGTTATAATGTAATACTACATAACGTAATACGTTATATCGTAATACCA
>NW_025219911.1:0-1082 GCF_014825855.1 Bombus pyrosoma | reverse complement strand
TAACGGTATGTGGTATTACATTATAAAGTATAACGTTAAGTAGTATTATGATAGAACGTATAACGTTATATGGTATTACGATGTAACGTATAACGATATGTGGTATTACATTATAAATTACATCGTTAAGTAGTATTATGATATAACGTATAACGTTATATGGTATTACGATATAACGTATAACGATATGTGGTATTACCTTGTAATCAATAATGTTATATGGTATTACGTTGTAACGTATAACGTTATATAGTATTATGATATATAGTATAACGTTATATAGTATTACGATATAACGTATAACGTTATATGGTATTACGATATAACGTATAACGATATGTGGTATTACATTATAAAGTATAACGTTAAGTACTATTATGATATAACGTATAACGATATGTGGTATTACGTTATAACGTATAACGTTATATAGTATTATGATATAACGTATAACGTTATATAGTATTATGATATAACGTGTAACGTTATATAGTATTACGATATAACGTATAACGCTATATGGTATTACGATATAACGTATAACGCTATATGGTATTACGATATAACGTATAACGATATGTGTTATTACGTTATAACGTATAACGTTGTATAGTATTATGATATAACGCTTAACGTTATATAGTATTATGATATAATGTATAACGTTATATAGTATTATGATATAACGTATAACGATATGTGGTATTACGTTATAACGTATAACATTGTATAGTATTATGATATAACGTATAACGTTATATAGTATTATGATATAACGTATAACGTTATATAGTATTACGATATAACGTATAACGTTATATAGTTTTACGATATAACGTATAACGTTATATGGTATTACGATATAACGTATAACGTTATATGGTATTACGATATAACGTATAACGATATGTGGTATTACGTTATAACGTATAACGTTGTATAGTATTATGATATAACGCATAACGTAATATAGTATTATGATATAATGTATAACGTTATATAGTATTATGATATAACGTATAACGATATGTGGTATTACGTTATAACGTATAACGTTGTATAGTATTATGATATAACGTATA
>NW_025219910.1:0-1231 GCF_014825855.1 Bombus pyrosoma | reverse complement strand
GATACATGACGTTATACCTTATATCGTAATGCTACATATTTTTACACGTTATATCGTAATGCTACATAACGTTATACGTTAATACGTAATATTACATAACGTTATACGTTATTTCGTAATACTACATAATGTTATACGTTATAACGTAATACTATATATCGTTATACGTCATAACGTATCACTACATAACGTTATACGTCATAACGTATTACTACATAACGTTATGCGTTATATCGTAATGCTACATAACGTTATGCGTCATAACGTATTACTACATAGCGTTGTACGTCATAACGTATCACTACATAATGTTATACGTTATATCGTAATGCTACATAATGTTATACGTTATATCGTAATGCTACATATCGTTACACGTTATATCGTAATGCTGCCTATAGCTATACGGTAATACGTAATATTACATAACGTTATACGTCATAACTTATTAATACATCACGTTATACGTTATATTGTAATTATACATAACGTTATACGTTATATCGTAATGCTACATATCGTTACACGTTATATCGTAATGCTACATAATGTTATACGGTAATACGTAATATTTCATAACGTTATACGTTATATCGTAATACTACATAATGTTATACGTTATAACGTAATACAGTATAGCGTTATGCGACATAATGTATTACTACATAACGTTATACGTCATAACGTATTACTACATAACGTTATACGTTATATCGTAATGATACATAACGTTATACGTTATATGGCAATGCTACATCTCGTTACACGTTATATCGTAATGCTACATAACGTTATACGTTAATACGTAATATTACATAACGTTATAAGTTATTTCGTAATACTACATAATGTTATACGTTATAACGTAATACTATATGTCGTTATACGTCATACCGTATTACTACATAACGTTAAAAGTCATAACGTATTACTACATAACGTCATACGTTATATAGTAGTGATACAAAACGTTATACGTTATATCGTAATGCTACAGATCGTTACACGTTATATCGTAGTATTACATAACGCTATACGTTATAACGTAATATTACATAACGTTATACGTTATATCGTAATGCTACATATCGTTATACGTTATATCGTAATACTACATAGCGTTATACGTCATAACGTATTACTACATAACGTCATACGTTATATCGTAATGATACATAACGTTATTCGTTATATCGTAATGCTACATAACGTTATACGTTATATCGTAAAA
>NW_025219909.1:0-1230 GCF_014825855.1 Bombus pyrosoma | reverse complement strand
GACGATGTGTCAGTGTATCGTGCACGACATATTTTCCACATTGTGTGTGTGTTGATAGGCCGTTGAATTGCGTCGGTTTTTCTCATTCGTTACAACTTCAAATATTATAAATGTCGAGACATATATCGATTCAATTTACGTCCCGATACAATCACAATTTCTGATAATATCATCCACACGATTAAGTGTACAAACACTCTTGATATTAATATCAATTGCAATTATAATTTCAAGTTTATTTACACTAACCTTAACGATATAATTACCATGTAATGTAATAATGTAATACTACATAACGTTATACGTTATATCGTATTACCATGTAACGTTATACGTTATATCGTATTACCATATAACGTTATACGTTATATCGTAATACTACATAACGTTATACGTTATATCGTAATACTACATAACGTTATACGTTATATCGTAACACTACATAGCGTTACACGTTATAATGCAATACTACATATCGTTATACGTTATATCATATTACCATATAATGTTATACGTTATATCGTAATACTATATAAAGTTATACGATATAACGTAATACTACATACCTTTATGCGTTACATCGTATTACCATATAACGTTATACGTTATATCGTAATACCATATAACGTTATACGATATATCATAATACCATATATCGTTATACTTTATAACGTAGTACTACATATGGTTATACGTTATATCGTAATCCTACATAACGTTATACGTTGTAACGAATTACTACATATCGTTATACGCTATATCGTAATACCATATAACGTTATACGTTATAACGTAACACTACATATCGTTATACGTGATGTCGTAGTAAAATATAACGTTATACGTTATATCGTAATGCTACATAATGTTATACGTTATATCGTAATACTACGTATCGTTATACGTTATATCGTAATACCATATAACGTTATACGTTATATCGTAATACTACATACCGTTGTACGTTATATCATAATACCATATAATGTTATACGTTACAAAGTAATACTACATAACGTTATACGTTATACCGTAATGCTACATAACGTTATACGTTATATCGTAATGCTACATAACGTTATACGTTATATCGTAGTGCTACATAACGTTTTACGATATATCGTAATACTACATAACGTTATCCGTTGTAACGCAGTATTACATATCGTATTACGTTATGTCGTAATACTATATATCGTTATACGTTGTAACGTAATACTACATATCGTT
>NW_025219908.1:0-1230 GCF_014825855.1 Bombus pyrosoma | reverse complement strand
CGTTATAACGTAATACTATATAACGTTTTACGTCATAACATATTACTACAAAACGCTATACGTTATATCGCAATGATACATAACGTTATGCGTTATATCGTAATGCTACATATAGTTACACGTTATATCGTAATGCTACATAACGTTATACGGTAATACGTAATATTACATAACGTTATACGTTATATCGTAATACTACATAATGTTATACGTTATAACGATAATACTATATAACGTTATACGTCATAATGTATTACTACATAACGTTATACGTCATAACGTATTACTACATAACATTATACGTTATGTCGTAATGATACATAACGTTATACTTTATATCGTAATGCTACATATTTTTACACTTTATATCGTAATGCTACATAACGTTATACGTTAATACGTAATATTACATAACGTTATACGTTATTTCGTAATACTACATAATGTTATACGTTATAACGTAATACTATATAACGTTATACGTCATAACGTACTACTACATAACGTTATACGTCATAACGTATTACTACATAACGTCATGCGTTATATCGTAATGCTACATAACGTTATGCGTCATAACGTATTACTACATAACGTTATACGTTATATCGTAATGATACATAACGTTATACATTATATCGTAATGCTACATATCGTTATACGTTATATGGTAATACTACATAGCGTTATACGTCATAACGTATCACTACATAACGTTATACGTTATATCGTAATGCTACATAACGTTATACGTTATATCGTCATACTACATAACGTTATACGTTATATCGTAATGCTACATAACGTTATACGTTATATCGTAATGATACATAACGTTATACGTTATATCGTAATGCTACATATCGTTACACGTTATATCGTAATGCTGCCTAACGCTATACGGTAATACGTAATATTACATAACGTTATACGTTATATCGTAATACTACATAATGTTATACGTTATAACGTAATACAGTATAACGTTATACGACATAATGTATTACTACATAACGTTATATGTCATAACGTATTAATACATCACGTTATACGTTATATTGTAATTATACATAACGTTATACGTTATATCGTAATGCTACATATCGTTACACGTTATATCGTAATGCTACATAACGTTATACGGTAATACGTAATATTTCATAACGTTATACGTTATATCGTAATACTACATAATGTTATACGTTATAACGTAATACAGTATAACGTTAT
>NW_025219907.1:0-1227 GCF_014825855.1 Bombus pyrosoma | reverse complement strand
AAAACTGGAAATACGCTGGTCTTGACCTAGACCAGAGTTGACATAGCGCAAATCGGATGTCGTGCTCTATATTTGGCAGCAAATGTGGTCTACAACGCTCATCGAAATACCGACATATGACCAATAGCAGATTAGAAACTTTCAATTGAACATTGAAGCGCGCTTATGCAAAATTGCAAACAAGCTGGATATGGCAATAACCAGAGTTGGTGTAGCGCAGTTCGGATTTCGCTCCGTGCGTTTCGCAGCATAATGGGGGATAACTCCCATCGAATTATCAACATATCAACTATAGCAACGGAGATACGTTGAGTTGAATATTGAGACCCTAATATGCAAAGCTGCAAATACGCTGGATTTGATAGCGCCGAAGGTTCAGGATGGACAAACAGGATGTCATGCCCTTTATTAGGCAGCGTATGTGGTGTATAACGCGCATAGAATTGTCGACATATAACTAATAGCAGCGGAGATATGTTCGGATGAATATAAAGCTTGTATATACAAAATTGGAAATACGCTTGGGTTTGGCATTGCCCGGAGTTGATATAGCTCAAACCGGATGTCGTGCTCTGTATTCGCAGCATATGAGGTGTATAACGCTCATTAAATTACCGACATATCACCAATAGCAGCGGAGATACGTTCGGATGAATATTGAATCACGAATATTCAATACTGCAAATACGCTGGATTTGATAGCGCTGAAGGTTAAGGTAGCTCAGATAGGATGTCGTGCCCTCTATTTGGCAACGTATGTGGTGTATAACGCGCATCGAATTATCGGCATAACACCAATAACAGCGGAGATACGTTCGGATGAACATACATGCTTGAATATGCAAAACTGGAAATACGCTGGTCTTAAACCATACCAGAGTTGACGTAGCACAAACCGTACATCATGCTCCTTATTGGCAGCATATGGAGAGCATGGAGTGGAGTATAACGCGCCCAGATTTGTAGACATATCTCGAATAGCAGTGGAAATACGTTAAAATGAATATTGAAGACCGAATGTGCAGAAGTGCGAATACACTGGGTTTGGCATTTCCCAGAGCTGACGTAGCTCAAACCTGATGTTATGCTCTATATTTGGCAGCATATGTCGTGTACAACGTGCATTGAATTATCGACATATCACCAGTAGCAGCGGACATACGTTCAGATGAATATACAAACTTGAATATACAAAACTGCAAATACGATGCGTTTGGCATTTCCCAG
>NW_025219906.1:0-1219 GCF_014825855.1 Bombus pyrosoma | reverse complement strand
TTATGTAGCATTACGTTATAACGTATAACGTTATATACTGTTACGATATAACGTATAACGTTATGCAGCATTACGTTATAACGTATAACGTTATATAGCATTACGTTCTAAGGTATAACGTTATGTAGTTTTGCGATATAACGTATAACGTTATGTAGCATTACGTTATAACGTATAACGTTATATACTGTTACGATATTACGTACAACGTTATGTAGCATTACGTTATAACGTAAAACGTCATATACTGTTACGATATAACGTATAACGTTATGCAGCATTGCGTTATAACGTATAACGTTATATAGCATTACGTTCTAAGGTATAACGTTATGTAGTTTTGCGATATAACGTATAACGTTATGTAGCATTACGCTATAACGAATAACGTGATGAGGTATTACGATATAACGTATAACGTAATGTAGCATTACGTTAAAACGTATAACGTTATATACTATTACGTTATAACGTATAACGTTACATTATGTTACGATATAACGTATAACGTTATGTAGTATTACGATATAACGTATAACGTTATGTAGCCTTACGCTATAACGAATAACGTGATGAGGTATTACGTTATAACGAATAACGTAATGTGGCATTACGTTAAAACGTATAACGTTATATACTATTACGTTATAGCGTATAACTTTATATTATGTTACGTTATAAGGTATAACGTTATGTAGCATTACGTTATAACGTATAACGTTATGTAGTATTACGATATAACGTATAACGTTATGTAGCATTACGTTATAACGGATAACGTTATATACTGTTACGATATAACGTATAACGTTATGCAGCATTACGTTATAACGTATAACGTTATATAGCAGTACGTTCTAAGGTATAACGTTATGTAGTTTTGCGATATAACGTATAACGTTATGTAGCATTACGTTATGACGTATAACGTTATATACTGTTACGATATAACGTACAACGTTATGTAGCATTACGTTATAACGTATAACGTTATATACTGTTACGATATAACGTGTAACGTTATGCAGCATTACGTTATAACGTATAACGTTATATAGCATTACGTTCTAAGGTATAACGTTATGTAGTTTTGCGATATAACGTATAACGTTATGTAGCATTACGTTATAACGTATAACGTTATATAGTATTACGTTCTAAGGTATAACGTTATGTAGTTTTACGATATAACGTATAACGTTATGTAGCATTACGTTAT
>NW_025219905.1:0-1216 GCF_014825855.1 Bombus pyrosoma | reverse complement strand
TTATACGTTATAACTTAATACTATACAACGTTCTATGTTGTAACGTATTACTACATAACGTTGTACGTAACATCGTAATGCTACATAACGTTATACGTTATATCGTGATGCTGCATAACGTTATACGTCATGACGTAATACTACAAACCTTTATACGTTATGTCGTATTACCGTATAACGTTATACGTTATATCGTAATTCTATATAACGTTATACGCTATAACATAATAGTGCATAACGTTTTACGTTATATCTTAATACTATATATCGCTATACGATATATCGTAATACTACATAACGTTATACGCTATAACGTAATGCTACATAACGTTATACGTTATATCGTAATACCATATATCGTTATACGTTGTATCGTAATGCTACATATCGTTATTCGTTATACCGTAATGCTACATATTGTTACACGTTGTATCGCAATATTACATGACGTTATACCCTATAACGTAATGGTACATAACGTTATACGTCATATCGTAATGCTACATAACGTTATACGTTATATCGTAACACTATATAGCGTCATACGTTGTAATGTAATACTACATAACGTTATGCGTTATATCCTAATACTACATATCGCTATACGCTATAACGTAATAGTACATAACGTTTTACGTTATATCTTAATACTACATAGCGTTATACGATATATCGTAATACTACATAACGTTATACGTCATGTCGTAATACTACATGTCGTTATACGTTATAACGTAATGCTACATAACGTTATACGTTATGTCGTAATGCTACATAACGTTATACGTCTTATTGTAATACTATATAACGTCATACGTTGTAACGTAATACTACATAACGTTATACGTTATATCGTAATACAACATATCGTTATACGTTATATCGTAATACCATATATCGTTATATGTTAATACGTAATGCTACATAACGTTATACGTCATGTCGAAATACTACATATCGTTATACGTTAAAACGTAATGCTACATAACGTTATACGTTATGTCGTAATGCTACATTACGTTATACGTCATATCGTAATACTATATAGCGTCATACGTTGTAACGTAATGCTACATAACGTTGTACGTTATATCGTAATACAACATATCGTTATACGTTATATCGTAATACCATATATCGTTATACGTTAATACGTAATGCTACATAACGTTATACGTCATGTCGTAATACTACATATCGTTATACGTTATAACGT
>NW_025219904.1:0-1213 GCF_014825855.1 Bombus pyrosoma | reverse complement strand
CTACCTTATAATTTATCCACGCGTCTCTCTCATTATACATCTAATAACCTCAACAGGTTATGGGCCCAGAGCTGTAAATTGTAAGGTAGCAACGTGAAGTGAATAAATTCTTAAAGTGTTGTGCTTAGTAAAGTACCTGATAGTACTAAAATGGAATCAGCAAGTGCGAAGATCGAAATGTTACGTGGCGAAGAAAACTCGCTCCAGTGGCGCTTTGTTATGCGTACACTTTTGGAGGAAGATGACGACCTGATCAACGTGTGTGAAGGGAATCTGTGCCATCCAGGTAACAGTGCGGAGAAAGAAATCACCCGTCAAAAATTTTTGAAGGCAGATCGGTTGGCGAGAAAATTAATCGTGACCTCAGTAGGAAGGAAACCGTTGGATCTTCTTCTATGTTGCACAACAGCACATGAAATGTGGAAGAAGTTAAATACAGTATATCACATGAAGTCAGATGAGAATCTAAATATGGTCCAGAAGCAGTTCTTCGATTTTAAATGGGAAGAATCTGAAAATGTCTCTTACAATTTATCAAAATTGGAACTGATAGCGGCAAAGATGAAAGCCTTTGGGAGTGAAATTGGCGAGAAAATGCTGATAACGCGCATTTTGTCGGTGTTACCAAACAAATTTGATCATTTTCACAGTGCTTGGGATTCGGTGGAAGAAGAAAAGAAGACCTTAGACAGGCTTAGTACCAGGCTGATGGCGGAAGAAATCAGGTGGAAGAAAGATGACCAGGAAACATCGGTGACGCTGGTAACAAGTAACAATTATAAAAGAGAACAGCAGAAGCGGTCAAGCAAACGTGAAAGCAAGAAACAAGGACCGAGTTGTTTCAACTGTGGAAAAGTTGGCCATCTAAAGAAGGATTGCTTCAGATGCTTTATATGCAAAAAGAAAGGTCACACCAGCAAAAATTGCTTCAAAAATAATAAAGGAAGCAACAGCAGGGACAACCAGGAACCCAGAATTGGTCTATTAGGAAGCACCTCGGCGATACATGCGGCAAACCATGATGTGTGGATAATCGACTCGGGAGCTACGGATCACATGACAGGACGACAAGAGTGGTTCAGCGTCTTGGAAAAATTCGAAAACACGGTGAAGATAGAAATCGGCGATGGTACGCTCATGGATGCGTGCGGCAAAGGGAAAATCGAGGTAGAGACTTTTGTGGACGGCAAATGGGTAGCATATACGGTAGGAT
>NW_025219903.1:0-1212 GCF_014825855.1 Bombus pyrosoma | reverse complement strand
AACGTTATGTAGTATTACGTCATAACGTATAA
Organism: Bombus pyrosoma; assembly: GCF_014825855.1. Classification (NCBI taxonomy): domain Eukaryota; kingdom Metazoa; phylum Arthropoda; class Insecta; order Hymenoptera; family Apidae; genus Bombus; species Bombus pyrosoma. The sequence goes on along the minus strand of NW_025219903.1, from coordinate 1,180 downwards.
AGTTATGTAGTATATCGTTATAAGGTATAAAGTTATATAGTATTACGTTAAAACGTATAACGCTTTGTAGTATTACGTTACAACGTATATCGTTATGTAGTATTACGTTAAAACGTATAACGTTATGTAGTATTATGTTATAACGTAGAACGTTATATAGTGTTACGTTACAACGTATATCGTTATGTAGTATTACGTTAAAACGTATAACGTTATGTAGTGTTACGTTACAACGTATAACGATATATAGCATTACGTTATATCGTGTAACATTATATAGTATTGCGTTATAACGTACAGCGTTATGTAGTATTAAGTTATAACGTACAGCGTTATGTATTACTACGCTATAACGTATAACATTATGTATTATTACGTTACAATGTATAACGTTATGTAGTATTACAATATAACGTATATCGTTATATAGTACTACCTTATGACGTATAACGTTATATAGTGATACGTTATAACGTATAACGTTATGTAGTATTATGTTATAACGTAGAACGTTATATAGTGTTACGTTATAACGTATAACGTTATGTAGTATTACGTTGTAACGTATAAAGCTATGTAGTATATCGTTATAAGGTATAAAGTTATATAGTATTACGTTATAACGTATAACACTTTGTAGTATTACGTTATAACGTATAACGTTATGTAGTATAATGATATATCGTATAATGTTAGGTAGTATTACGTTATATCGTATAACGTTATATAGTGTTACGTTACAACGTATATCGTTATGTAGTATTACGTTAAAACGTATAACGTTATGTAGTATTATGTTATAACGTAGAACGTTATATAGTGTTACGTTACAACGTATATCGTTATGTAGAATTACGTTGTAACGTATAAGGTTATGTAATATTACGTGATAACGTATAACGTTATGTAGTATTACGTTATAACGTATAAGGTAATGTATTATTAGGTTATAACGTATAACGTTATGTAGTATTATGTTATAACGTAGAGCGTTATATAGTGTTACGTTACAACGTATATCGTTATGTAGTATTACGTTAAAACGTATAACGTTATGTAGTGTTACATTAAAACGTATAACGATATACAGCATTACGGTATAACGTATAACGTCATGTAGTATATCGTTACAAGGTATAAAGTGGTATAGTATTACGTTATAACGTATAACGTTATGTAG
>NW_025219902.1:0-1207 GCF_014825855.1 Bombus pyrosoma | reverse complement strand
CGTTATACGTTATATCGTAATACTACATATCGTTATACGTTATATCGTAATACTAAATAACGTTATACGTTGGAACATAGTACTACATAACGTTATACGCTATAACGTAATGCTACATAACGTTAAACGTTATATCGTAACACTACATATCGTTATGCGTAGTATCGTAATACCATATAACGTTATACGTCATATCGTATTGCAACATATCGTTATACGTTATATCGTAATGCCACATAAAGTTATACGTTATAACGTAAGAATACATGACGTTATACGTTGGAACGTAGTACTACATAACGTTATACGTTATACCGTAATGCTACATATCGTTATTCGTTATATCGTAATGCTGCATAACGTTATCGGTTATATCGTAACAGTACATATCGTTTTCGCTATATCGTAATGCCACATAACGTTATACGTTATAACGTAATACTATATAACGTTATAAGTTATATAGTAATGCTACGTAACGTTAAACCTTATATCGTAACACTACATAACGTTATATGTTATAGCGTAATGCTACATAACGTTAAACGTTATATCCAAATACTACATAACGTTACTCGTTATGTCGTAATAGTGCATATCGTTATACGTTATAACGTATTACCATATAACGTTATACGTTATACCGTAATACCACATATCGTTATACGTTATATCGTAATACTGCATATCGTTATACGTTATATCGCAATACTAAATAACGTTATACGTTGGAACATAGTACTACATAACGTTATACGCTATAACGTAATGCTACATAACGTTAAACGTTATATCGCAACACTACATACCGTTATACGTTATATCGTAATGCTACATAACGCTATACGTTATATCGTAATACTATATAGCGTTACACGTTATAATGTAGTACCACATATCGATATACGTTATAACGTATTATTACATATCGTTATATGCTATATCGTAAAACGACATAACGTTATACGATATATCGTAATGGTAGATAACGTTATACGTTGGAACATTGTACTACATAACGTTATACGCTATAACGTAATGCTACATAACGTTAAACGTTATATCGTAACACTACATATCGTTATACGTTATATCGTAATGCTACATAACGTTATACGTTATATCGTAATACTGTATAGCGTTACACGTTATAATGTAATACCACATATCGATATACGTTATAACGTATTATTCCATATCGTTACAT
>NW_025219901.1:0-2050 GCF_014825855.1 Bombus pyrosoma | reverse complement strand
AAATGTAGTATTACGATATAACGTATAACATTGGGTACTATTACTATATAACACATAACGTTATGTAATATTACGTTATAACGTATAGCGCTATATAGTATTACCTTATAACGTACAACTTTATATAGTATTACGATGTAACGTATAACTTTATGTAGCATTACGATATAACATATAACGATATGTAGTATTACGGTATGACGTATAACGTTATGTAGCATTACGGTATAACGTATAACGTTATGTAGTATTACGATATAACGTATAGCGTTATGTAGTATTACGATATAACGTATAACGACATGTAGTATTACGATATAACGTGTAACGTTATGTAGCATTACGGTATAATGTATAACGTTATGTAGCATTACGATATAACGTATAACGTTATGTAGCATTACGATATAACGTATGACGTTATGTAGTATTACGTTATAACGTATAACATTATATAGTATTATATATAACATATAACGTTATGTAGCATTACGATATAACGTAAAACGATATGTAGTATTACGGTATAACGTATAACGTTATATGATATTACGATATAACTTATAACTATATGTAGTAATACTATATAACATATAACGTTATGTAGTAGTACCTTATAACTCATAACGTTATGTAGTATTACCTTATAACGTATAACGATATGTAGTATTACGATATAATGTATAACGATATGTAGTATTAAGATATAACGTATAACGTTATGCACTATTACGTTATAACGTATAACGTTATGTAGTATAACGTTATAACGCATAACGCTGTGTAGTATTACCTAATAACGTGTAATGTTATGTAGTACGACGATATAACGTGTAACGTTATATGGTAATACGATATAACTTATAACGATATGTAGTATTCCGATATAACGTATAACGTTATGTAGTATCACATTATAACGTGTAACGTTATGTAGTACTACGATATAACGTACAACGATATACGCTACTACGATATAACGTATAACGTTCTGTAGAATTACATTATAACGTGTAACGTTATGTAGTACTACGATATAACGTATAACGTTATATTGTAAGACGATATAACGTATAACGTTATGTAGCACTACGATATATCGTATAACGACATGTAGTGTTACGATATAACGTATAACGATATGTAGTATTAAGATATAACATATAACGTTATGTAGTATTACGTTATAACGTGCAGCGCTATGTAGTATTAACTTATAACGTATAACGTCACATGGTAATACGATATAACGTATAACGATATGTAGCATTGCGATATAACGTATAACCTTATGTAGCATTACGGTATAACGTAAAACGATATGTAGTACTACGGTATAACGTACAGCGTTATATGATATTACGATATAACTTATAACTATATGTAGTATTACTGTATAACATATAACGTTATGTAGTATTACCTTATAACGTATAACGTTATATGGTATTAAGATATAACGTATAACGTTATGTGCTATTACGTTATAACGTATAACGTTATTTAGTATAACGTTATAACGCATAACGCTGTGTAGTATAACGTTAAAACGTATAACGTTACGTAGCATTACGATATAACGTATAACGTTATGTAGTATTACGATATAACGTATAAGGATATGTAGTATTACGATATAACGTATAACATTGGGTACTATTACGTTATATCGTATAACGTTATGTAGTATTACGATATAACGTGTAACGGTATGTAGTATAACCATATAACGTATAACGTCATGTAGCATTACGATATAACGTATAACGTTATGTAGCATTACGATATAACGTATAACTTTATGTAGCATTACGATATAACGTATAACGATATGTAGTATTACGGTATAACGTATAACGTTATATGGTATTACGATATAACGTATAACGTTATGTAGCAATACGGTATAACACATAAGGATATGTAGTATTACGATATAACGTATGACATTATGTACTATTACGTTATATCTTATAACGTTATATAGTATTACGATATAACGTATAACGTTATGTAGCATTACGATATAGCGTATAAAGTTATGTAGCAG
>NW_025219900.1:0-1203 GCF_014825855.1 Bombus pyrosoma | reverse complement strand
CGTTATGTAGTATTACATTATATCTTGTAACGTTATATAGTATTACGTTATAACGTATAACGTTATGTGGTATTACGATATAACGTATAACGTTATGTGGTATTACGATATAACGTATAACGGTATGTGGTATTACGATATAACGTATTACGTTATGTAGTATTACATTATAATTTATAACGTTATATACTATTAGCTTGTAACGTATAACGTTATGTAGTAGTACGTTATAGCGCATAACGTTATATAGCATTACGTTATAACGTATAACGTTATGTGGTATTACGATATAACGTATTACGTTATGTAGTATTACATTATATCTTATAACGTTATATAGTATTAGCTTATAACGTATAACGTTATAAAGTATTACGTTATAACGTATAACGTTATATAGCATTACGTTATAACGTATAACGGTATGTGGTATTACGATATAACTTATTACGTTATGTAGTATTACATTATAACGTAGAAGGTTATATACTATTAGCTTATAACGTATAACGTTATGTACTATTACGTTATAGCGCATAACGTTATATACAATTACGTTATAACGTATAACGTTATGTGGTATTACGATATAACTTATTACGTTAAGTAGTATGACATTGTAACGTATAACGTTATATACTATCAGCTTATGACGTATAACATACATAACTATTATATAGTATTACGTTATAACATACATAACTATTATATAGTATTACGTTATAACGTATAACGTTATATAGCATTACCTTATAACGTATAACGTTATGTGGTATTACGATATAACGTATAACGGTATGTGGTATTACGATATAACGTATTACGTTATGTAGTATTACATTATAATTTATAACATTATATACTATTAGCTTGTAACGTATAACATTATATAGTATCTCGTTATAACGTATAACGTTATATACCATTACGTTATAACGTATAACGGTATGTGGTATTACGATATAACGTATTACGTTATGTAGTATTACATTATAACGTATAACGTTATATACTATTAGCTTACAACGTATAACGTTATGTAGTAGTACGTTATAGCGCATAACGTTATATAGCATTACGTTATAACGTATAACGTTATGTGGTATTACGATATAACGTATTACGTTATGTAGTATTACATTATATCTTATAACGTTATATACTATTAGCTTATAACGTATAACGTTATAAAGTATTACGTTA
>NW_025219899.1:0-1202 GCF_014825855.1 Bombus pyrosoma | reverse complement strand
CGTATTTGGACCAACAGTTCTGCATATTCGAGGTTTAATATTCACCCGGACGTGCCTCCGCTGCTATTGGTGATTTGTCGACAATTCAATGCGCATAGGTCATATTTGCCGCCAAATAGAGAGCACGACATTCGGTTTGCGCTATGTCAGGCCTTATCAAGGTCAAATCCCGCAGTATTTGCACTTTCGCATATTCAAGTATGAATATTCATTTGATCGTATCTCCGCTGCTCTTGTTGACGCGTTGATAATTCCATGCGTCTTATACTCCACATTTGCTGCAAAGTACAGCGGACATCCTCTTGCTTACGCTGTGAAAACTCTGGTCCTGGACAAATCCAATATAATTACATTTAAGCATATTCAAGTTTTAATATTCAATTGAACGTATTACCGCTGCTATCCAAGATATGTCTACAATTCTGAGCGCGCTATACTCCACATATGTTGCCAAATACTGAGTGCGACATCCGGTTTGAGCTATGTCAACTCTGGTCAAGGTTCAGAGCAGCGTATTTCCAGTTTGCATATTCAAGTGTGAATATTCATCTTAACGTATCTGCGCAGCTATTATTGTTAAGTTGATATTTCGATGCGATTTTCACTCCCGACATGCTACGAAATACGTGGAACGACATCCGGTTTGCACTGTGTCAAATCTGACCTCTGCCAAATCCTACGTATTTCCAGTACTGCACATTCGGGCTTCAATATTCATATGAACGTATCTCCGCTGCTATTGGCGATATGGTGATAATTTGCCGCGATTTATACTCCGGACTTGCTGCCAAATACGTGGAGCGACATCCTGTTTTCGCTATGTCAACTCGGTCCTAGGTCGAGACCAGCGAATTTCCAGTTTTGCATATTCAAGCATGAATATTCATCTGAACATATCTCCGCTGCTATTCGAGATATAGTTTAAACCCTGTGCGCGTTATATTCCATATATACTGCGAAATATGTGGTACGACATCTGGTTTGCGGTATGTCAACTCTGGTCTTGGTCAAGACCGGTGTATTTTCACTTTTACACATTCAAGCATGAATATTCATCTGAACATATCTACGCTGCTATTGCTGATATGTCTACAATTCTGAGCACGTTATACTTCACATATGCTGCCAAATACGTGGAACGACATCCGGTTTGCGCTACGTCATCTCTTGTCTAGGTTAAGACGAGTGTACTGCCAGTTTTT
>NW_025219898.1:0-1242 GCF_014825855.1 Bombus pyrosoma | reverse complement strand
AAAACCGCAAATACACTGGATTTGACCTAGGCCGGAGTTGACGTAGCGAAATCCGAATGTCTTGCTCTCTATTTAGCAGCATAAGTGGAGTATAACGAGCACCGAATTATCGAGATATCACCAATAGCAGCGGAGATACTTTCAGATGAATATTCAAGCTTGAATATACAAAACTGCAAGTACGATGGGTTTAACATTGCCCAGATTTGATATAGCTCAAACCGGATGTTGTGCTGTGTCTTAGGCAGTATATGGTGAGTATAACGCGTACCGAATTATCGAGATATCACCAATAGCAGCGGAGATACTTTCAGGTGAATGGTGAAGTCCGAATGTGCAAAACTGCAACTACGCTGGATTTCGCAGTGCCCAGAGCTCACATAGCGAAAACCGGATATCGTTCTCTGTAATGGCAGCATACGAGGCGTATAGCGTGCATCGAATTATCAACATATCACCAAAAGCAGCGGAGATACGTACTGATGAATATTCAATCTTGAATATGCAAAACTGGAAATGCGATCGTCTTTACCTATAGCAGAGTTGACGTAGCGGAAGCCGGGTGTCGTTCCACGTATTTCGCAGCATATTTGGAGTATAAAGCCCGCAGAATTGTAGACAAATATCGAATAGCATTGGAGATACGTTCAATTGAATATAGAAGCATGAATATGCAAAACAGCAAATAGGCTGGTCTTAACCTCGACCAGAGTTGACGTTGCGCAAATCGGATGTCGTGCTCTGTATTTAGCAGCAAATCTGGAGTATATGGCACATCGATTTGTCGGCAAATCTAAAATAGCAGCGGTAATACGTAAATTGAATATTAAAACTTGAATATGCTTAAATGTAATTATAGTGGATTTGTCCAAAACCAGAGTTTTCACAGCGTAAACAAGAGGATGTGCGCTCTACTTTGCAGCAAATGTGGAGTATAAGGCGCATCGAGTGTGAGAGACCTTGATTTGAATATTTAGGACAGAATGTGCAAAACTGCAAATACTCTGGATTTGACCTAGACCGGAGTTGACGTAGCGCAAACCGGATGCCGTGCTCTGTATATGGCGGCAAATGTGGCCTATAATGCGCAGTGTATTGTCGACATATTACCAATAGTAGCGGAGGTACGTCCAGATGAACATTCATGCTTGAATATGCAAAACTGGTAATCCGCTGGTCTTAAATCATACCAGAGTTGACGTAGCGCAAGCCGGATACCGTGCTCTGTATTGGCAGCATATG
>NW_025219897.1:0-1237 GCF_014825855.1 Bombus pyrosoma | reverse complement strand
TTTCGCAGTGCCCAGATTTGACGTAGCGCAAACCGGATGTCGGGCTCTGTATTTGGCAGCATATGCGGTGAATAACGCGCTTCGAATTATCGACATATCACCAATAGTAGCGGAGATATGTTCAGATGAATATTCAGGCTTTAATATGCAAAACTGGAAACACCCTCGTCTTAACCCTCACAAGAGTTGACGTAGCGCAAACCGGATGTCGTGCTCTGTATTTGGCAGCATACGCGGTGAATAACACGCTTCGAATTATCAACACATCGCCAATAGCAGCGGAGATACGTTCAGATGAATATTGAAGCCCGAATGTGCATGACTGGAAATACGCAGGATTTGGCAGTGGTCAGATTTGACAGAGTGCAAACCGGATGTCGCTCCACGCATTTCACATCATATGGGGAGTATAAAGCGCATGGAATTTACCGCATATCACCAATATCAGCGGGGATACGTTCAGATGAATATACAAACTTGAATATAAAAAACTGCAAATACGATGGGTTTGGCATTTGCCAGAGTTGATATAGCTCAAACCGGATGTCGTGCTATGTATTTGGTAGCATATGTGGAGTATAATGCGCATCGAATTATCGACATATCACCATTAGCGGCTCAGATACCTTGCGTTGAATATTCAAACTTAAATATGCAAAACTGGATCTACGCTGGTCTTAACCTAGATCAGAGCTAACAGAGTGCAAACCGGATGTCGTGTTCTGTATTTGGCAGCGAATGTGGAGTATATGGCACATCGATTTGTCGGCAAACCTAAAATAGCAGCGGTAATACGCTCAATTGAATATTAAAGCTTGAATATGCTTAAATGTAATTCCGTTGGAATTGACCAGGACCAGAGTTTTCACAGCGTAAACAAGAGGACTTGCGCTGTACTTTGCAGCAAATGTGATGTATAATGCGCATCGAATTGTCGACATATCTTCAATAGAAGCGGAGATAACTTGATTTGAATAATTAGGACAGAATGTGCAAAACAGCAAATACTCTGGACTTGACCTCGACCAGACTTGACAAAGCGCAATCCGGATGTCGTGCTCTATATTTGGCAGCAAACGTGAGGAATAACGCGCATCGAATTATCGACATATCACCAGTTGCAGCGGAGATACGTTCAGATGAATATACAAGCTTGAATATACAAAACTGGAAATGCGATCGTCTTTAACTAGACCAGATTTGACATAGCCCAAATCGGATGTCGTGCTCTGTATTT
>NW_025219896.1:0-1243 GCF_014825855.1 Bombus pyrosoma | reverse complement strand
GCAAAACTGGAAATACGCTGCTCTGAACATAGACCAGAGTTGACGTAGTGCAAACCGGATGTCGTATCACGTATTTCGCAGCATATATGGAGTATGACACGCATGGGGTTGAAGACATATCTCGGATAGCAGCGGAGATATGTTCAGATGAATATACATGATTGAATATGCAAAACTGAAACTACGCTGGTCTTGATCTAGACCAGAGTTGACATAGCGCAAACCGGATGCCGTATCACGTATTTGGCGGCATATGTGCAGTATAGCACGCATCGAATTATCGACATATCGCCAATAGCAGCGGAGATATGTTCAGATGAATACTCATGATTGAATATGCAAAACTGAAACTATGCTGGTCTTGACCTGGACCAGAGTTGACATGGCGCAAACTGGATGTCATTCCACGTATTTTGCAGCATATATGGAGTATACCGCGCGCAGGGTTGAAGACATATCTCGAATAGCAACGAAGATACGTTCAGATGAATATTCCAGCTTGTATATGCAAAACTGAAAGTACGCTGCTCTGAACCTACACCAGAGTTGACGTAGCGCAAGCCGGATGCCCCGCCCAGTATTTGGCAGCATATGTGAAGTATGACGCGCATTGAATTTGTAGACATATCACCAATAACAGCGTAGATATGTTCCATGAATGTTCATGCTTGAATATGCAAAACTGGAAATACGCTGCTCCTGACCTAGACCAGAGTTGACATAGCGCAAACCGGATGTCGTTCCACGTATTTGGCAGAATGTCGAGAGTGTAAATCGCGGCAAATTATTAACATACCGCCAATAGCAGCGCAGAAACGTTCATATGAATATTGAAGCTCGAATGTGCAGTACCTGAAATACGCAGGATTTGGCAGTGGTCAGATTTGACACAGTGCAAACCGGATGTCGCTCCACGTATTTCGCATCATATGGGGAGTATAAAGCGCATCGAATTATCCGCATATCACCGATATCAGCGATGATACGTTCATATGAATATTCACGCTTGAATATGCATAAGTGGAAATACGCTGGTCTTGACCTAGACCAGAGTTGACATAGCGCAAACCGGATGTCGTATCACGTATTTCGCAGCATATATGGAGTATACCGCGCATGGAGTTGAAGACATATCTCGAGTAGCAGCGGAGATACGTTCAGATGAATATTCATGCTTGAATATGCAAAACTGGAAATACGCTGGTCTTGACCTAGACCAGAGTTGACATTGCTCAAACCGGAT
>NW_025219895.1:0-1248 GCF_014825855.1 Bombus pyrosoma | reverse complement strand
ATGGTAGTAAGTTATAACGTATATCGTTATGTAGAATTGCGTTATAACATTTAACGTTATATATAGTATTACGTTATAACGTATATCGTTATATGGTAATACGTTATAACGTATAGCGTTCTGTAGTATGATGCTATGACGTATAATGTTATGTAGCATTACGTTATATCTTATAACGTAATATAGTATTACGTTATAAAGTATATCGTTATATGGTAGTAAGTTATAACGTATATCGTGATGTAGAATTACGTTATAACGTTTAACGTTATATATAGTATTACGTTATAACGTATATCGTTATATAGTAATACGATATAACGTATAACGTTATGTAATATTACGTTACATCGTATAACGTTATGTAGTATTACGTTATAACGTATATCGTTATATGGTAATACGTTATAACGTAAGACATTCAGTAGTATTACGTTATAACGTATATCGACATATGGTAGTACGTAATAACGTATAACGTTCAGTAATATTCCGGTATAACGTGTAACATTAAGTATTATTACGTTATAACGTATAACGTCATATGGCAATACAGTATAACGTATAACGTTATGTAGTATTACGTTATAACGTTTAACGTTATATATAGTATTACGTTATAACGTATATCGTTATATGGTAATACGTTATAACGTATAACGTTCAGTAGTATAATGCTATGACGTATAATGTTATGTAGCATTACGTTATATCTTATAACGTAATATAGTATTACGTTATAACGTATATCGTTATATGGTAGTAAGTTATAACGTATATCGTTATGCAGCATTACGTTATAACGTTTAACGTTACATATATAGTATTACGTTATAACGTATATCGTTATATAGTAATACGATATATCGTATAACGTTATGTATTATTACGTTACATCGTATAACGTTATGTAGTATTACGTTATAACGTCTATCGTTATATGGTAATACGTTATAACATACATATTTACATGGCAGTACGATATATCGTATATCGTTATGTAGTATTACGTTATATAGTGGTACGTTATAACGTATAATGTTATGTACCATTACGTTATATCGTGTAACGTAATATAGTATTACGTTATAACGTACATCGTTATATGGAAATACGTTATAACGTATAACGTTCAGTAGTATTATGATATGACGTATAATGTTATGTAGAATTACGTTATATCGTGTAACGTAATATAGTATTACGTTATAACGTATAACGTTATGTAATATTATGTTACATCGTATA
>NW_025219894.1:0-1249 GCF_014825855.1 Bombus pyrosoma | reverse complement strand
TATAACGTTATACGATATAACATATATCTACATAACGTTATACGTTATAACGTAATGCTACATATCGTTATACGTTATATTGTAATATGACATAACGTTATACGTTATAACGTAATACTACATAACGTTATACGTTATAACGTATTACTACGTAACGTTATACGTATTAACGTAATGCTACATAACGTTATACGTTATAACATATATCTACGTAGCGTTATACGTTATATCGTAATGCTACATAACTTTATACATTATATCGTAATACTGCATATCGCTATATGTTATAACGTAATGCTACATAACGTTATACGTTATAACATACATCTACGTAGCGTTATACGTTATAACGTAAAGCTACATAACGTTATACGTTATATCGTAATACTACATATCGCTATATGTTATAACGTAATGCTACATAAAGTTATATGTTACATCCTAATACCATATAACGTTATACGTTATAACGTATTGCTATATAACGTTATACGTTATAACATATGTCTACATAACGTTATACGTTATAACGTAATGCTACATAACGTTATACGCTATAACGTAATACTACATGACCTTATACGTTATATCGCAATGCTACATAACGTCATACGTTATAACGTAATGCTACATAACGTAATACGTTATAAGGTAATGCTACATAACGTTATACGTTACAACGTAATGTTAAATAACGTTATATGTTATATCGTAATACTGCATAACGCCATACGTTATAACATACATCTACGTAGCGTTATACGTTGTAACGTAAAGCTACATAACGTTATACGTTTTATCGTAATACTACATATCGCTATATGTTATAACGTAATGCTACATAACGTTATACGTTACATCCTAATACCATATAACGTTATACGTTATAACGTATTGCTATATAACGTTATACGTTATAACATATGTCTACATAACGTTATACGTTATAACGTAATGCTACATAACGTTATACGCTATAACGTAATACTACATGACCTTGTACGTTATATCGCAATATGACAAAACGTTATACGTTATAACGTAATAGTACATAACGTTGTACGTTATATCGTAATGCTACATGACCTTATACGTTATATCGCAATATGACAAAACGTTATACGTTATAACGTAATAGTACATAACGTTATACGTTACATCCTAATACCATATAACGTTATACGTTATAACGTAATACTATATAACGTTATACGTTATAACGTAATGCTACATAACGTTATACGTTATA
>NW_025219893.1:0-1256 GCF_014825855.1 Bombus pyrosoma | reverse complement strand
TAGTATTACGATACAACGTATAACGTTATGTAGCACTACGATATAACGTATAACGTTATGTAGCATTACGATACAACGTATAACGTTATGTAGCATTACGATATAAAGTATAACGTTATGTAGCATTACGTTATAGCGTATTACGTTATATAGTATTACCTTATAACGAATAACGTTATATACTATTATGTTATAACGCGTAACGCTATGGAGTATTACCTTATAACGTGTAACGTCATATAGTATTACGATATAACCTATAGCGTTATATAGCATTACGATGTAACGTATAACGTTGTGTAGTATTACGATATAACGTATAACGTTATGTAGAATTACGATATAGCGTATAACGTTATGTAGTATTACGATACAACGTATAACGTTATGTAGCATTACGATATAACGTATAACGTTATGTAGAATTACGATATAGCGTATAACGTTATGTAGTATTACGATACAACGTATAACGTTATGTAGCATTACGATATAACGTATAACGTTATGTAGCATTACGATACATCTTATTACGTTATATAGTATTACCTTATAACGTATAACGTTATATACTATTACATTATAACGCATAACGCTATGGAGTATTACTTTATAACGTGTAACGTCATATAGTATTACGATATAACCTATAGCGTTATATAGCATTACGATGTAACGTATAACGTTGTGTAGTATTACCATATAACGTGTAACGTTATGTAGCATTACGATATAACTTATAACATTGTGTAGTATTACGATATAACGTGTAACCGCATCTAGTATTACGTTATAACGTATAACGTTATGTAGCATCACGATATAACGTATAACGTTAAGTAGTAATACGATATATCGTATAACGTTATGCAGTACTACCTTATGACGTATAACGTTATATATTATTACGATATATCTTTTAACGGTATGTGGCATTACGATATAACGTATAACGCTATGCAGTATTACCTTATAGCGTATAACGTTATGTAGCATTACGATATAGCGTGTATCGTTATGTAGTATTACGATATAACGTATAACGTTATGTAGCATTACGATATAACGTATAACGCTATGTAGTATTACCTTATAACGTATAACGATATAGTACTACGATATAACGTATAGCGTTATGTAGCATTACGATATAACGTATAACGTTGTGTAGAATTACGTTATAACGTATAACGATATGTAGCATTACGATATAACGTATAACGTTATGTAGCATCACGATATAACGTATAACGTTG
>NW_025219892.1:0-1276 GCF_014825855.1 Bombus pyrosoma | reverse complement strand
TTATCGCCATATCACCAATAACAGCGAGGATACGTTCAGATGAATATTCATGGCTGAATATGCAAAACTGGTAGTACGCTGGTCTTAACCCAGACCAGAGTTGACGTAGCGAAAACTGGTCTGTGCTCTTTATTTGGCAGCATATGTGGAGTATAACGCGCACACCGTTGAAGACATATCTCGAATAGCAGCGGAGATAAGTTCAGATGAATATTCATGGTTGAATATGCAAAACTGGAAATACGCTAGTCTAGACCTAGACCAGAGTTGACATAGCGCAAATCGGATGTCGTTCCACGTATTTCGCAGCATATATGGAATATAACGCGCACAGAGTGGAAGACATATCTCGGATAACAGCGGAGATACGTTCAGATGAATATTCATGCTTGAATATGCAAAACTGGAAATACGCTTGTCTTGACCTATGTCAGAATTGAAGTAGCCAAAACAAGATGTCGTTCCACGTATTTGGCAGCATATGTGGAGTATAACGCGCTCAGAAATGTAGACATATCTTGAATAGCGGCGGAGATACGTTCTTATCAATATTCATGTTTGAATAAGCGTAACTGCGACTACACTGGTCTTGACCTAGACCAGAGTTAACGTAGGCCAAACAGGATGTCGTTCTACGTATTTCGCAGCAAGTCAGGAGTGTAAATCGCGGCAAATTGTCAACATATCAACAATAGCAGCGGAGATACGTGCGGATGAATATTCATGCTTGAATATGCAATACTGGTACAACGCTGGTCTTGACGTAGACCAGAGTTTGAGTAGCGCAAACCGGATGTCGTGCTCTGTATTTGGCAGGATATGTGAAGTATAACGATCATTGAATTTTCGACATATCACTCTTAGCAACGTAGATATGTTCAGATGAATAATCATCCTTGAATATACAAAACTGGAAATATCCTCGACATAACCTAGAGCAGCGTTGACGTAGCTCAAACCGGATGTCGTTCTCTGTATTTGGCAGCAAATGTGAGGTATAACGCGCATCGAATTATCGACATATCACCAATAGCAGCGGAGATACGTTGGTTTGAATATTTAAGACAGAGTGTGTATAACTGCAATTACGCTGAACTTGACAGTGCCGACGGTTGACGTAGGACAAACAGGATGCCATGCTCTGTATTTGTCAGC
This sequence comes from Bombus pyrosoma, assembly GCF_014825855.1. Taxonomy (NCBI): domain Eukaryota; kingdom Metazoa; phylum Arthropoda; class Insecta; order Hymenoptera; family Apidae; genus Bombus; species Bombus pyrosoma. The sequence goes on along the minus strand of NW_025219892.1, from coordinate 121 downwards.
ATACACGGACTACAACTAGCATCGAAACACCGACATATGACCAATAGCAGCTTAGAAATTTTCAATTGAATATTGAAGCGCGCGTATGCAAAATTGCAAACACGCTGGATATGGCAGCACC
>NW_025219891.1:0-1274 GCF_014825855.1 Bombus pyrosoma | reverse complement strand
TCCAGATCTATGTCGCACATTCGGTGCGAACTCAAACCTGAAGAACTTCGGAACGTTGTACCTCAACTCAGGGATCGTCTAGTAGTATCGTCAATAGAATTCCAGGCCTATGTCGCTTATTCGTGCGCACTCAAACCTGAAGAACTCCGAATCGTTAGCAACGTCAATGAAATTCCAGATCTATGTCGCCCATTCGGTGCGAACACAAACCTGAAGAACTTCGGAACGTTGTACCTCAATTCATGGGTCGTCTTAGTAGTTTATTTATTAACTTGGAAATTCGTAGGTAGCATTAACTAGCGTTTACTGCGACTAGCTATTATATTCCACGATTTTTGCTAACCTGCTATGGGCAGGAGTACTTGTGTGAAGAGGGTTAGAATTGATTGGAATAAATAATTGGTATTTCCGCACGGATTAATTCCGTGTGGCTGGGTTGGGACGGTAACAATAGATTATAATTTTATTCAATTTTACTCGATTATAACTGGTATAGTGTCGATTATAAATGTTGTAACATATAATTATGCATATGTAAATGTAGTAAATACTCGAATCTCTATTCGGATAAATTTTACAAATGTTGGTGGGACAAAGTTTGTTAGGTTAATTTTGTTATTGACAGAATCTATCTCTACTAGTAGTATCTCCGAATTCGTTTAGCGCAGATACAGTGTACATTTAGCAGATGTATTTTCCGCGTGATATGATTTATTTTATTTAATATATTACGCCTGGTCTCATCTCTTTTAATTTCAGCAGAGATTAATCGTTAAACTAATATTCAGCTTGCTTTTACTAGGATGATTATTATCTCTATGATTCCTTCTTCCTTTCACTATTTAATACGATCAAAATGAAATTAATGTTCTTCACTGTGTGAGACCCGTGCGGTTTCGCAAGCCTTGCCCAAAGATGAGCTATATATGCTAACAGTGGGAGAGGAGCGCGAAGATCCGTAGGTGATTTCAAAAATTTGAAAGCACCATAGTCACAGGTTAACACAGCGAATAATTATTTTAATTTAGTAAATGGAAATTTGAAAATAATTGTTTTATTCTGGGCACTTTATGGCGTCGTAAGCAAGAACGAATATATCTATTGGCGATGGTGTTCCCTGTGGACAACAAGCGTGGCTTCGTAGGTCTCGCCCAAAGATGAGCTATGTGCTAACAGTGGGAAGAGAAACACGAAAACCATAGGTGTTTTCTGTGATTGAAAACACCGTAATCACTAGTTGATACAGCGAACGGTTACTGTGTATTCAACATGTT
>NW_025219890.1:0-2051 GCF_014825855.1 Bombus pyrosoma | reverse complement strand
AACGTTATACCTTATAACGTAATACTATGTAATGTTATACATCATATCGTAATACCACATAACGTTATACGTTATATCGTAATAGTCTATAACGTTATACCTTATATCCTAATACCACATAACGTTATACGTTATATCGTAATACCACATAACGATATACGTCGTATCGTAATACCACATAACGTTATACGTTATGAAGTAATACTACATAACGTTATACGTCATATCGTAATACCACATAACGTTATACGTTGTAACGTAATACCACATAACGTTATACCTTATAACGTAATACTATATAATGTTATTCGTCTTATCGTAATACCACATAACGTCATACGTTATATCGTTATACCACACAACGTTATACGTTATATCTTATTGCTATATGGCGTTATACGTCATATCCTAATAATGCATTACGTTATACATTATATCGTAATACCATATAACGTTATACCTCATATCGTAATACCACATATCGTTATACGTTACATCGTATTGCTATATGACGTTATACGTTATATCCTAATACTGCATTACGTTATACGTCTTATCGTAATCCCACATAACGTTATATCTTATAACGTAATACTATATACTGTTATACGTCATATCGTAATACCACATAACGTTATACGTTATATCGCTATACCACATAACGTTATATCTTATTTCGTAATACTATAAAAAGCTATACGTTATAACGTAATGCCACATAACGTTATATGTTATATCGTATTACTATATGGCGTTATACGTTATATGCTAATTCTGCATTACGTTATACGTTATATCGTAATACCATATAACGTTATACGTTATATCGTAACACATCATAACGTTATACGTTATGTCGTATTGCTATATGACGATATACGTTATATCCTAATACTGCATTATGTTATACGTTATTTCGTAATACCATATAACGTCATACCTTATATCGTAATACTATATAACGTTATACCTTATATCGTAATAACACATACCGTTATACGTTATATCGTAACACCTCATAACGTTATACGATATATCGTATTGCTATATGACGATATACGTTATATCCTAATACTACATTACGTTATACGTCATATCGCAGTACTACATAACTTTATACGTTATAACGTAGTACCACATAACGTTATACGTCATATCACAGTACTACATAACGTTATACGTTATAACGTAATACCACATAACGATATACGTCGTATCGTAATACCACATAACGTTATACGCTATATCATATTGCTATATGACGGTATACGTTATATCCTAATACTGCATTATGTTATACGTTATATCGTAATACCATATAACGTTATACTTTATATCGTAATACCAAATAACGTTATGCGTTATATCGTATTGCTATATGACGATATACGTTATATCCTAATACTACATTACGTTGTACCTTATAACGTAATACTATATAATGTTATACGTTATATCGTAATACCAAACAACATTATACGTTATATCGTTTTACCACATAACGTTATACGTCATATCGTAACACCTCATAACGTTATAGGTTATATCGTATTGCTACATGACGATATACGTTATATCCTAATACTACATTACGTTATACCTTATAACGTAATACTATATAATGTTATACGTCATATCATAATACCAAACTACGTTATGCCTTATATCGTAGTACCACATAACGTTATACGTCATATCGTAATACCACATAACGTTATACGTTATATCGTATTGCTATAAGGCGTTATACGTTATATCCTAATACTTCATTACGTTATACGTCATATCGCAGTACTACATAACTTTATACGTCATATCGCAGTACTACATAACTTTATACGCTATAACGTAGTACCACATAACGTTATACGTCATATCGCAGTACCACATAACGTTATACGTTATAACGTAATACAACGTAACCTTATACGTTAGATCGTAATACCACATATCGTTATACCTTATATCGCAATACCACATAACGTTATACCTTATCACGTAATACCACATAACGTTATACCTATCACGTAATACCACATAACGTTATACGT
>NW_025219889.1:0-1273 GCF_014825855.1 Bombus pyrosoma | reverse complement strand
CATGGAATTATCGACATATCACCAAATGCAGTGGAGATACGTCCAAATGAATATTCAAGCATGAATATGCAAAAGTGGAAATGCGCAGCTCTTGACCTAGACCAGAGTTGACGTAGCGCAAACCGGAAGTCGCGCTCTGTGTTTGGTAGCATTTGTGAAGTGCCACGCGCATCGAAATTCCAACATATTACCAATAGCAGCAGGTACATGATCAATTGAATATTGTAGCATGAATATGCAAAACTGCGAATACACAGGATTGGACCTAGACCAAAGTTGTCATGGCGCAGACCGGATGTCGTGCTCTGTATTTGGCAGCATTTGTGAGGTATAACGCGCATTGAAATGCCGACATATGTCGAATTGCAGCTGAGATATGTCCTATTGAATGTTGCAGCCTGAATATGCAAAAGTGCAAATACACAGAATTTGACCTAGACCAGACTTGACATAGCGCAAACCGAATGTCGTGCTCTGTATTTGCCGCCAAATGTGGCCTATAATGCTCATTGAATTGTCGACATATCACCAATACAAGCGGAGGTACATCCAGATGAATATTAATGCTTTAATATGCTAAGCTAGTAATGCGCTGGTCTTAACCCTGACCAGAGTTGACGTAGCGCAAACCGGATGTCGCGCTCTGTGTTTGGCAGCATTTGTAAAGCAACACGCGCATCGAGTTACCGACATATGTCGTATCGCAGCAAATATACGGTTAATTGAATATTGAAGCATGAATATACAAAAGTGCAACTACGCTGGATTTCGCAATGCTCAGATTTGCCGTAGCGCAAACCGAATGTCGTGCTGTGTATTTGGCAGCAAATGGGCTGTATAACGCGCATGGAATTATAGACATATCTCGAATCGCAGCAAATACACAATCAATAGAATATTGAAGCATGAATAGGCAAAAGTGCATCTACGCAGAATTTTGCAGAGCCTAGAGTTGACTTATCGCAAACCGGATGTCGTACCACGTATTTGGCAACATATGTGGAGTATGACGCGCATCGAATTATAGGCATATCACCAATAGCAGCGGAGATATGTTCAGATGAATACTCATGATTGAATATGCAAAACTGGAAATACGCTGGTCTCAACCTAGGACAGAGTGGTGAAAACAAGATGTCGTTCCTTGTATTTAGCAGCATATGTGGAGTATAACGCGCACAGATTTGTAGACATATCTCGAATAGCATTGGAGATACGTTCAATTGAATATTGAAGAGTGAATATGCAAAACAGCAACTACGCTGGTCTGGTC
>NW_025219888.1:0-1271 GCF_014825855.1 Bombus pyrosoma | reverse complement strand
CTCATCTTGTTTACGGTGTGATAACTCTGGATAATTCCAATGCAATTACCTTTAAGCATATTCAATCTTTAATACTCAATTGAACGTATTACCGCTGTTATTTTAGATTTGCCGAAAAATCGATGCGCGCTATACACCACATATGCTGCGAAATACAGAGCACAACATCCGGTTTGAGCTATATCAACACTGGGCAATGCCAAACCCATCGTATTTGCAGTTTTGTATATTCAAACTTGTATATTCATCTGAACGTATATCCGATACTACTAGTGATATGTCGATTATTCGATGTCCGTTATACTTCACATTTCCAGCCAAATACAGCGCTCAACCTGCTCTCTTCGCTGTGTCAACTCCGATTCGGGTCAAATCCAATGTAATTACTGTTCCGCTTATTCAGGCTTGACTATGCCATTGAAGGTATCTCTGCTGCTACTGGTGATATGTGGTTTATCCGATGCGCGTTATACTCCACATATGCTACCAAATACAGTGCACGACATCCGGTTTGCGCTATGTCAACTCTGGTCTAGGTCCAGACCTGCGTAGTTGCTATTTTGCATATTCAGACTTCAATATTCAAATGAATGTTCCTCTGCTGCTATTGGTCATCTGTCGGCATGAGAACGCGCGTCATACACCCCATATGCTGCCAATACAGAGCACGACATTCGGGTTGCGCTACGTCAGCTCTGGTCAGGGTTAAGACCAGCGTATTACCAGTTTTGTATATTAAAGCTTTAATATTCATTTGGACGTACCTCCGCTACTATTGGTGATATGTCGACAATTCAATGTGCCTTATAGGCCACATTTGCCGTCAAATACGTGATACGACATCCGGTTTGCGCTATGTCAACTCTGGTCTAAGATAAGGCCAGCTTATTTCCAGTTTTCCATATTCAGGCTTGAATATTCATCTGGCCGTACCTCCGCTACTATTGGTGATATGTCGATAATTCGATGCGCGTTGCTCACCGCATATACTGCCAAATACAGAGCCCGACATTCGGTTTGCGCTACGTCAAATCTGAGCATTGCCAAATCCAGCGCAGTTGCAGGATTGCATATTCAGGCTTGAGTATTCAATAGAACGCATCGCCGCTGTTATTCGAGATATGACTACAATTCTGAGCACGTTATACTCCATATATGCTACAAAATACGTGGTATGAAATCCGGTTTGCGCTATGTCAAATCTGGGCAGTGCGATATCCAGCGCTGTTACAGCTTTGCAAATTCAGGCTTGAATATTCAATAGAACGTAT
>NW_025219887.1:0-1262 GCF_014825855.1 Bombus pyrosoma | reverse complement strand
GTCACGCGCATCGAAATGCCAACATATTACCAATAGCAGCATGTACATGATCAATTGAATATTGTAGCATGAATATGCAAAACTGCAAATACACAGGATTTGACCTAGACCAAAGTTGTCATGGCGCAGACCGGATGTCGTAGTCTGTGTTTGGCGGCATATGTGAAGTATAACGCGCATTAAAATGCCGACATATGACGAATAGCAGCTGAGATATGTCCTATTGAATGTTGCAGCTTGAATATGCAAAAGTGCAAATACACAGAATTTGACCTAGACCAGACTTGACATAGCGCAAACCGAATGTCGTGCTCTGTATTTGCCGCCAAATGTGGCCTATAATGCTCATCGAATTGTCGACATATCACCAATAGTAGCGGAGGTACGTCCAGATGAATATTAATGCTTTAATATGCTAAACTAGTCATACGCTGGTCTTAACCCTGACCATAGTTGACGTAGCGCAAACCGTATGTCGTGCTCTGTGTTTGGCAGCATTTGTGAAGCACCACGCGCATAGAGTTATCGACATATGTCGTATCGCAGCAAATACACGGTTAATTGAATATTGAAGCATGAATATACAAAAGTACAATTACGCTGGATTTCGCAATGCTCAGATTTGCCGTAGCGCAAACCGAATGTCGTGCTCTGTATTTCGCAGCATATGGGGTGTATAGTGCGCATAGAATTATAGACATATCTCGAATCGCAACAAAGACACAATCAATAGAATATTGAAGCATGAATAGGCAAAAGTGCATCTACGCAGAATTTTGCAGAGCCTAGAGTTGACATAGCGCAAACCGGATGTCGTACCACGTATTGGGCAACATATGTGGAGTATGACGCGCATCGAATTATGGGCATATCACCAATAGCAGCGGAGATATGTTCAGATGAATACTCATCATTGAATATGCAAAAATGAAACTACGCTGGTCTTAACCTGGACCGGAGTTGACATAGCGCAAACTTGGTGTCATTCCACGTACTTCGCAGCATATATGGAGTACACCGCGCATGGGGTTGAAGACATATCTCGAATAGCAGCGGAGATAGGTTCAGATGAATATTCATGATTGAATATGCAAAACTGAAACTACGCTGGCCTTGACCTAGACCAGATTTGACATAGCGCAAACCGGATGTCGTCCACGTATTTGGCAGAATGGCGAGAGTGTAAATCGCGGCAAATTATCAACATACCGCCAATAGCAGCGGAGATACGTTCGGATGAATATACAAGCTTGTATATACAA
>NW_025219886.1:0-1257 GCF_014825855.1 Bombus pyrosoma | reverse complement strand
CATATCTTCGCTGCTGTTGGCGATATGTCGATAATTCGATGCGCGTTATCCACTTCTTATGCTGCCAAACACAAAGCACCACATTCAGTTTGCGCTATGTCAAATCTGGGCATTGTGAAATCCAGCGCAGTTGTAGCTTTGCATATTCAGGCTTGAATATTCAATAGAACGTATCGCCGCTGCTATTCGAGATATGTCTTCGACTCTGTGCGCGTTATATTCCATATATGCTGCGAAATACGTGGCACGACATCCGATTTGCGCTATGTCAACTCTGGTCTACGTCTAGACTAGCGTAAATTCAGTTTTTCACATTCAAGCATGAATATTCATCTGAACATATCTCCGATGCTATTGGTGATATGTCGACAATTCAATGCGCGTCATACTTCACATATGGTGCGAAATACGTGGAACGTCATCCGGTTTGCGCTGTGGCAACTCTGGTCTAGGTCAAATACCGCGTATATGTACTTATGCTCATTCAGACTTCAATATTCAATTGCATGTTCCTCAGCTGCTATTGGTCATCTGTCAGGATTAAAGCGCGCGTTGTACTCCTCATATGCTGCCAATAAAGAGCACGACATTCGGTTTGCGCTACGTCAACCTTGGTATTGTTTATGACCAGCGTATTACCAGTTTTGCATATACAAGCTTGAATATTCATTTCCATGTATCTCCGCTGCTTTTTGTGATATGTCAATAATTCGATGCGCGTTATACACCTCATATGCTGCCAACACAGAGCACGACATCCGGCCTCCGCCATGTCAATTCTGGTCTAGGTCAAATCCAGCGGATTTGCAGTTTTGCATATTCAAGCTTGAATATTCATTTGCATGTTTCTCCGCTGCTTTTGGTGAATGCCGCTAATTCGATGCGCGTTATACACCTTATATGCTGCCAGTACAAAGCACGACATCCGGTTTGAGCTATATCAACCCTGGCCAATGTCAAAATCATCGTATTTGCAGTTTTGTATATTCAAGATTGTATATTCATTTGAACGTATCTCCGCTGGTACTGGTGATATGTCGATAACTCAATGCACGTTTTACGCGACATATGCTGCCAATATAGAGCACAATATCAGGTTTCAGCTACGTCATCTCTGGGCAATGCCAAACCCAGCGTATTTGCAATTTTGCACATTCGGGCTTCAATATTCATTTGAGCGTATCCCCGCTAATATTGGTGATATTTCGATAATTTGATGCGCGTTATTCTTCATATATGCTGCCAAGTACAGCGCTC
>NW_025219885.1:0-1285 GCF_014825855.1 Bombus pyrosoma | reverse complement strand
AACGGTATGTAGTATTACGATATAACGTATAACGTTGTATGGTAATACAATATAACGTATAACGTTATGTAGCATTACGATATAACGTATAACGTTATGTAGCATTATGATATAACGTATAACGATATGTAGTATTACGATATAACGTATAAGGATATGTAGCATTACGATACAACGTATAACGATATGTAGTATTACGATATAACGTATAACGTTATTAGGTAATATGATATAACTTATAACGATATGTAATATTACGTTACGACGTATAACGTTATATAGTATTACGATATAACGTAGAAGGTTATGTAGCATTACGATGTAACGTATAACGCTATGTGGCATTACGTTATAGCGTATAACGTTATGTAATATTACGTTACAACGTACAACGTTATATAGTATTACGTTATAACATATAACGTTAAATGGTAATACGATATTACATATAACGTTATGTAGCATTACGATATAACAAATAAGGATATGTAGTGTTACGATATAACGTATAACATTATGTAATGATACGTTATAGCGTATAACGTTGTGTAGCATTACGTTATAGCGTATAACGTTATGTAATATTACGGTATAACGTATAACGTTATATGGTAATACGATATAACGTATAACGTTATGTAGCATTTCGATATATCGTATAACGTTATGTTGTATTACGTTATGGCGTATAACGTTGTGTAGCATTACGATATAACGTATAACGTTACGTAGTATTACGCTATAACGTATAACGCTATGTAGTATTACCTTATAACGTATAACGTTATATAGTATTACGATATAACGTATGACATTAGGTACTATTACGTTATATCGTATAACGTTATGTAGCATTTCGATATAACGTATAACGTTATGTAGTATTAGGATATAACGTATAAGGATATGTAGTATTACGATATAACGTATAACGTTATGTAATATTACGTTACAACGTACAACGTTATATAGTATTACGTTATAACATATAACGTTAAATGGTAATACGATATTACATATAACGTTATGTAGCATTACGATATAACAAATAAGGATATGTAGTGTTACGATATAACGTATAACATTATGTACTATTACGTTATGTCGTATAACGTTATATAGTATTACGATAGCGTATAACGTTATGTAGCATTACGATATAACGAATATCGTTATGCAGTATTAAGTTATACCGTAGAACGCTATGTGGTATAATGTTATTACATATGACGTTATATAGTATTGCGATATAACGTAGAACGTTATGTAGCGTTACGATACAACG
>NW_025219884.1:0-1283 GCF_014825855.1 Bombus pyrosoma | reverse complement strand
GCTACATAACATTATACGTCATAACGTAATACTACTGAACGTTATACGTTATAACTTATTACCATATAACGATATACGTTATAACGTACTACCATGTAACGGTATACGTTATAACGTATTACCATATAGCAATATACGTTATAACGTAATACTGCATAACGTTATACGTTATAACGTAATACTATGTAACGTAATACTAGGTAACGATATACGTTACAACGTATTACCATATAACGATATACGTTATAACGTATTACCATATAAAGATATACGTTATAGCGAAATACTACATAACGATATACGATATAACGTACTACCATATAACGATATACGTTATAACGTTCTACCATATAAGGATATACGTTATAACGTATTGCCACATAACGATATACGTTATAACGTATTGCCACATAACGATATACGTTATAACGTAATACTACATAACGGTATACGTTACAACGTAATACTATATAACGTTAAACGTTACAACTTAATAATATATCACGTAATACGGTATAACGTATTACCATATAACGATATGCGCTATAACGTAATACTACATAACGATATACGATGTAACGTAATATTACATAACGTTATACGTTGTATCGTATTACTATATAACGATATACGTTATAACCTAATTATATATGACGTTATACGTTATAACGTAATACCATATTACGATATACGATATAACGTAATGCTACATAACGTTATACGTTATAACATAATACTACTGAACGTTATACCTTATAACGTATTACCACATAACGATATACGTTATAACGTAATACTACATAACGTTATACATGATAACGTATTACTATATAACGATATACGTTATAAAATAATACTATATCACGTTATATGTTATAACGTGATGTTACATAACGTTATACGTTATAACGTGATGCTGCATAACGTTGTACGTTGTAACGTACAACCATGTAACGATATTCGTTATAACGTATGACCATATAAGGATATACGTTATGACCTAATTCTATATGACGTTATACGTTATAACGTTGTGCTACATAACGTTATACGTTATAACGTAATACTACTGAGCGTTATACGTTATAACTTATTACCATATAACGATATACGTTATAACGTACTACCATATAACGATATACGCTATAACGTAATACTAATGAACGTTATACGTTACAACGTATTACCATATAACGATATACGTTATAACGTAATTCTACATAACGATATACGTTATAACGTACTACTATATAACGATATACATTACAACTTATTACCATATG
>NW_025219883.1:0-1283 GCF_014825855.1 Bombus pyrosoma | reverse complement strand
GGTGTTTCGATATGACGTATAAAGTTATATAGTATTACGTTATAACGTATAACGTTATGTGGTACTACGATATGACGTATAACGTAATGTAGTATTAGGATATAACGTATATCGTCATATAGCAATACGATATAACGTATAACGTTAAGTGGTATTACGATATGACGTATAACGTAATGTAGTATTAGGATATAACGTACATCGTCATATAGCATTACGATGTAACGTATTATGTTATGTGGTATTACGATGTGTCGTATAACCTTATGTGGTACTACGATATGACGTATAACATTACGTGGTGTTACGATATGACGTATAACGTTACATGGTATTACGTTATAACGTATAACGTCATATATCAATACGATATGATGTATAACGTTATATATTATTAGGTTATAACGTATAACGTTATGTGGTATTACGATATGACGTATAACGTAATGTAGTATTAGAATATAAGGTATAACGTCATATAGCAATACGATATAACGTATAACGTTATGTGGTGTTACGATGTGACGTATAGCGTTACATAGTATTACGATAAAACGTATAACGTCATATATCAATACGATATGACGTATAACGTTATATCGTATTATGTTATAACGTATAACGCTATGTGGTGTTTCGATATGACGTATAACGTTATATAGTATTACGATATAACGTATATCGTTATGTGGTACTTCCATATAACGTATAACGTTATGTGGTTTTGCGATATGACGTATAAAGTTATATAGTATTACCTTATAACGAATAACGTTATGTGGTACTACGATACGACGTATAACGTAATGTAGTATTAGGATATAACTTATATCGTCATATAGCAATACGATATAACGTATAACGTTAAGTGGTATTACGATATGACGTATAACGTAATGTAGTATTAGGATATAACGTATATCGTTATGTCGTACTACCATATATCGTATAACGTTATGTGGTGTTACGATATGACATATAACGTTACACAGTATTACGTTATAACGTATAACGTTATGTGGTAGTACGATATGACGCATAACGTCATATAGTAATACGATATAACGTATAACGTTATGTGGTATTACGATATGACGTATAACGTAATGTAGTATTAGAATATAACGTATAACGTCATATAGCAATACGATGTAACGTATAACGTTAAGTGGTATTACGATATGATGTATAACGTAATATAGTATTATGATATAACGTATATCGTCATATAGCATTACGATGTAACGTATAATGTTATGTGGTATTACGATGTGACGTATAAC
>NW_025219882.1:0-1282 GCF_014825855.1 Bombus pyrosoma | reverse complement strand
CGTTATATCGTAATACAATATAACGTAATACGTTATAACGTAGTACTACATATCGTAATACGTCATGTCGTAGTACCATATAACGTTATACGTTATATCGTAATACCATATACATTATACGTTATAACGTAATTCTACATAACGTCGTACGTTATATCGTAATGCTACATAACGTTATACGTTATATCGTAATGCTACATAACGTTATTCGTTATATCGTACGACAACATATCGTTATACGTTATATCGTAATACCATATAACGTTATACGTTATAACGTAATACTACATAACGTTATACGTTATATCGTAATGCTACATAACGTTATTCGTTATATCGTACGACAACATATCGTTATACGTTATAACGTAGAACTACATATCATTATACGTCATATCGTAGTACCATATAACGTTATACGTTATATCGTAATTCCATATACGTTATACGTTATAACGTAATTCTACATAACGTCGTACGTTATATCGTAATGCTACATAACGTTATACGTTATATCGTGATACTATATATCGTTATACGTTATATCGTAATACCATATAACGTTATACGTTATATCGTCGTTGTACATAACGCCACACGTTATAATGTAATACTACATACCGTTATACGCTATATCGTATTACGATATAACGTTATACGTTAATCGTAATGCTACATATAGTTTTACGTTATATCGTAATACCATATAACGTTATACGTTGTAACGTAATAGTACATAACGTTATACGTTATATCGTAATACTACATAACTTTATGCGTTATATCGTAATACCACATATCGTTATACGCTATATCGTAATACTACATAAAGTTCCACGTTATAATGTAATACTATGTATTGTTATACGTTATAGCGTAATAGTACGTAACGTTATACATTATAGCGCAATACTACATACCGTCATACGTAATATCGTAATACTACATATCGATATACGTTATATCGTAATACCATATAACGTTATACGCTATAACGCAATACTACATAACGTTATACGTTATATCGTAATGCTACATAAAGTTATACGTTATACCGTAATACTATATAACGTTATACGTTTTAAGGTCGTACTACATAGCGTTATACGTTATAACGTAATAGTATATAACGTTATACGTTATATCTTAATACTACATACCGTTATGCGCTATAACGTTATACTACATAACGTTATACGTTAAATCGTAATACAACATAACGTTCCATGTTACAATTAATACTATATATTGTTAATCGTTATAACGTAATAGTACATAACGT
>NW_025219881.1:0-1290 GCF_014825855.1 Bombus pyrosoma | reverse complement strand
TGCAGCGGAGATATGTTCAGATAAATATTCAGGCTTGAATATGCAAAACAGGAAATACGCTCGTCTTAACCTAGACATGAGTTGACATAGCGAAAACCGGATGTCGTGGTCCGTATTTGGCAGCATATGTGAAGTATAACGCGCATTGAATTGTCGACATATCACTAATAGCAGCGTAGATTTGTGCAGATGAATATTCGCGCTTGAATATGCAAAGCTGGAACTGCGCTGGGCTTGACCTAGACCTGACGTGACAAAGCGCAAACCGGATGTCGCTCCACGTATTTCGCAGCATGTCGGGAGTGTAAATCGCATTGAAGTATCATCATATCAATAATTGCAGCGCAGATACGTGCGGATGAATATTCATGCTTGAATATGCAATACTGGTACAACGCTGGTCTTGACGTAGACCAGAGTTTAAGTAGAGCAAACCGGATGTCGTGCTCTGTATTTGGTATCATCTGGAGAGCATAAAGCGCATTAAATTGGCGACATATCACCAATAAAGGCTGAGATACCTTGAATTGAATATTCAAGCTTGAATATGCAAAACTGGAAATACGATCGTCTTTACCTAGATCAGAGTTGACGTAGCGGAAGCCGGATGTCGTTCCACGTATTTCGCAGCATATGTGGAGCATAACGCGCTCGGAATTGTAGACATATCTCGAATAGCAGGTGAGATACGTTCTATTGAATATTCAAGCCTGAATATGCAAAGCTGCAACTGCGCTGGAATTCGCAGTGCCCAGAATTGACATGGCGCCAACCGGATGTGGTGCTCTGTATTTGGTAGGATATGGGGAGTATAATGCGCATTAAATTATCGACATATCGCCAATAGCAGCGGAATTATGTTCAGATGAATATTCAGGCTTGAATATGCAAAACTGGAGATATGCTGGTCTTAACCTAGACAAGAGTTGACGTAGCGCAAACCGGATGTCGGGCTCTGTATTTGGTAGTATATGGGAAGTATAATGCGCATTAAATTATCGACATATCACCAATAGCAGCGGAATTATGTTCAGATGAATATTCAGGCTTGAATATGCAAAACTGGAGATATGCTGGTCTTAACCTAGGCAAGAGTTGACATAGCGCAAGCCGGATGTCGTGCTCTGTATTTGCCGGCAAATGTGGCCTATAATGCGCATTGAATTGTCGACATATCACCAATAGTAGCGGAAGTACGTCCAGATGAATAATAACGGTTTAATATGCAAAACTAGTAATCCGCTAGGTTTGGCATTGCTCAGAGTTGATATAGCTCAAACCGGATGTCGT
>NW_025219880.1:0-1043 GCF_014825855.1 Bombus pyrosoma | reverse complement strand
AATACGACATATCGTTATACGCTATAACATAATGCTACATAACGTTATACGTTATATCGTAATGCTACATAACGTTATACGTTATAAGGTAATACTACATACCGTTATACGTTATATCGTAACACCACATAACGTTGTACGTTATGTCGTAATAGTACATGACGTTATACATTATTTCGTAATACGACATATCGTTATACGCTATAACATAATGCTACATAACGTTATACGTTATATCGTAATGCTACATAACGTTATACGTTATAAGGTAATACTACATACCGTTATACGTTATATCGTAACACCACATAACGTTGTACGTTATGTCGTAATAGTACATGACGTTATACATTATATCGTAATACGACATATCGTTATACGCTATAACATAATGCTACATAACGTTATACGTTATATCGTAATGCTACATAACGTTATACCTTATATCGTAATACAACATATCGTTATACGTTATATCGCATTACCATATATCGTTATACGTTTTAACGTAACACTACATATCGATATACGTTATATCGTAATACTATATAACGTTATACGTTGTAAGGTAGTACTACATAACGTTATACGTTATATCGTAATGCTACATAACGTTATACGTTATAACGTAATGCTACATAACGTTTTACGTTAAATCGTAATGCTACATAACGTTATACGTTATATCGTAATGCTACATATCGTTATACGTTATAACGTAACAGTACAAAACGTTATACGTCATATCGTAATACTATATAACGTTATACGCTATAACGTAATACTACATAACGTTATTCGTTATAACGTAACACTACATATCGTTATTCGTTATAACGTAACACTACATAACGTTATACGTTATATCGTAATACTACATATCGTTATACGTTATATCGTATTACCATATAACGTTATACGTTATGTCGTAATAGTACATGACGTTATACATTATATCGTAATACGACATATCGTTATACGCTATAACATAATGCTACATAACGTTATACGTTATATCGTAATGCTACATAACGTTATACGTT
>NW_025219879.1:0-2051 GCF_014825855.1 Bombus pyrosoma | reverse complement strand
CGATATACGTTATATCGTAATACTACATATCTTTATAAGTTATAACGTATTACCATATAACGTTATACGTTATATCGTAATACCACATATCGTTATACGTTATATCGTAATACTAGATATCGTTATACGATATATCGTAACAGTACATATCGTTTTCGTTATGTCGTAACGCTACATAACGTTATACGTTATAACGTAGCACTACATAACGTTATACGCTATAACGTAATAGTACATAGCTTTATACGATATATGGTAATATTACATAAAGATATACGTTATATCGTAATACTACATAACGTTATACGTTATGTCGTAATAGTACATAACGTTATAAGTTATATCGTAATACTACATATCGTTATACGTTATAACGTATTACCATATAACGTAATCCGCTATATCGTAATACTGTATAACGTTATACGTTATAACGTATCACTACATAACGTTATACGTTATAACGTAATACTATATAACGTTATACGTTATATCGTAATGATACATACCGTTATACGTTATAACGTATTACCATATAACGTTATAAGTTATATCGTAATACTATATGGCGTTATACGTTATAACGTAACACTACATAACGTTATACGTTATAACGTACTATTATATATCGTTATACGCTATATCGTAAAACTACATTACGTTACACGTTATATCGTAATGCTACATAACGTTATACGTTACATCGTAATACTACACATCGTTATACGTTACAACGTATTACCATATAACGTTATACGTTATATCGTAATACCACATACCGTTATACGTTATATCGTAATACTACATATCTTTATACGATATAAGGTATTACCATATAACGTTATCCGTTATAACGTAACACTACATAACGTTACACGTTATAACGTATTACTATATAACGTTATACGTTATATCGTAATGCTACATAACGTTATACGTTATAACGTAGTACTACATAACGTTATACGTTATATCGTAATGCTACATTACGTTATACGTTCTATCGTAATACTAGATATAGTTATACGTTATATCGTAACAGTACATATCGTTTTCGTTATATCGTACGCTACATATCGTTATACGTTATAACGTAGTACTACATAACGTTATACGCTATAACGTAATAGTACATAGCTTTATACGATATAGGGTAATATTATATAACGATATACGTTATATCGTAATACTATATAACGTTATACGTTATAGCGTAATAGTATATAACGTTATACGTTATATCGTAACACTTCATATCGTTATGCGTAATATCGTAATACCTTAGAACGTTATACGTCATATCGTAATGCTCCGTATCGTTATACGTCATATCGTAATGGTACATATCGTTATACGTTATATCGTAGTGCTACATAACGTTATACGTTACATCGTAATACTACACATCGTTATACGTTATAACGTATTACCATACAACGTTATACGTTATATCGTAATACCACATACCGTTATACGTTATATCGTAATACTACATATCGTTATACGATATAAGGTATTACCATATAACGTTATCCGTTATAACGTAACACTACATAACGTTACACGTTATAACGTAATACTATATAACGTTATACGTTATATCGTAATGCTACATAACGTTATACGTTACAACGTAGCACTACATAACGTTATACGTTATATCGTAATGCTACATTACATTATACGTTCTATCGTAATACTAGATATCGTTATACGTTATATCGTAACAGTACATATCGTTTTCGATATATCGTAACGCTACATATCGTTATACGTTATAACGTAGTACTACATAACGTTATACGCTATAACGTAATAGTACATAGCTTTATACGATATAGGGTAATATTATATAACGATATACGTTATATCGTAATACTATATAACGTTATCCGTTATATCGTAATACTATATAACGTTATACGTTATAGCGTAATACTATATAACGTTATACGTTATATCGTAATACCACATATCGTTATACGTTATATCGTAATACTACATATCGTTAGACGTTATAACGTATTACCATATATCGTTATCCGTTATAT
>NW_025219878.1:0-1142 GCF_014825855.1 Bombus pyrosoma | reverse complement strand
ATGCAAGCTTGAATAGTCATCAGACTGTATCTCCGCTGCTATTGGTGATATGTCGATAATTCGGTGCGCGTTATAGACCACATATGTTGCCAGATAGAGGGCGTGACATCCTGTTTGTCCTATCTTAACCTTCGGCGCTATCAAATCCAGTGTATTTGCAGTTTTGCATATTCGGGCTTCAATATTCAATAGAAAACTTTTCAGCTGCTATTTATGATATCTCGGTATTTCGATGAGCGTGATACTTCACAAATGCTGCCAAATACAGAGCACGACATTCGGTTTGGGCTATGTTAACTCTGGTCTAGGTCCAGAACAGCGTAGTTGCTATTTTGCATATGCATGCTTCAGTATTCAATTGAACGTATCTCCAATGCTATTCGAGATATGTCTACAAATCTGTGCGCGTTATACTCCACATACGTTGCGAAATACGTGGAAAGACATATTGTTTTCGCTACGTCAACTCGATCCTAGGTCAAGACCAGCGTATTTCCAGTTTTGCATATTCAAGTATGAATATTCATCTGATCGTATCTTCGCTGCTACTGGTAATATGTCTACAATTCGATGAGCGTCATACTTCATATATGCTGCCAAATACTGAGCGCGTCATCCGGTTTACGCTACGTCAACTCTGGTCTAGGTTCAGACCAGCGTGGTTACAGTCTTGCATATTCAAACATGAATATTGATCTAAACGTATCTTCGCTGCTATTCGAGACATGTCTACAATTCTGACCGCATTATACTACACATATACTGCCAAATACAGAGCACAACATCCGGTTTGAGCTATATCAACTCTGGGCAATGCCAAACCCATCGTATTTGCTGCTTTGTATATTCATCTGAACGTATCTCCGCTGCTATTGTCGATATGTTGATAATTCGATGCGTTTTATACCCCCCGTATGCTGCGATATGCGCGGAGCGAAGTCCGAACTGCGCTACACCAACTCTGGGCGCTGCCATATTCAGAGTGTTTGCAATTTTGCATAAGCGTGCTTCAATATTCAATTGAAAATCTCTAAGCTGCTATTGGTCATATGTCGGTATTTCAATGCGCGTTATACTCCACATATGCTACCAAATACATGGTACGACATCCGGTTTGAGCTACTTCAACGCTGCTCTAGGTT
>NW_025219877.1:0-1135 GCF_014825855.1 Bombus pyrosoma | reverse complement strand
TTATACGTTATAACCTAATGCTACATAACCTTATACGTTAGAACGCAATGCTACGTAACGTTATACGTTATAATGTAATACTACATAACGTTATACATTATAACGTAATGCTACATTACGTTATACGTTATATCGTAAAGCTCCATAACGTCATACGTTATATCGTAATGCTACGTAACGGTATACGTTATAACGTATTGCCATATAACGTTATACGTTATAACGTAAAAATACACAACGTTATAAGTTACAACGTAATACTACATAACGTTATACGTTACATCGCAATGCTACAGAACCTTATACGTTATTAGGTAATGATACATAACGTTATACGTTATATCGCAATACTACATAACGTTATGCGATATATCGTAATACTACATAAGGTTAAACGATATATCGTAAAACTACATAACGTTATACGTTATATCGTAAGGCTACATAACGTTATACGTTATATCGTAATGCTACATAACGTTATACGCTCTAACGTAATTCTACGTAACGTTATACATTATAACGTAATGCTACATAACGTTATACGTTATAACGTTATACTACATAACGTTATGCGATATATCGTAATACTACATAACGTTAAACGATATATCGTAATACTACATAACGTTATACGTTTTATCGTAAAGCTACATAACGTTATACGTAACAGCGTAATACTACATACCGTTATACGGTATAACGTAATGCTACATAACGTTATACGTTATAACCTAATGCTACATAACCTTATACGTTAGAACGCAATGCTACCTAACGTTATACGTTATAATGTAATACTACATAACGTTATACATTATAACGTAATGCTACATTACGTTATACGTTATATCGTAAAGCTCCATAACGATATACGTTATATCGTAAAGCTACATAACGTTATACGTTATAACGTAAAGCTATATAATGTTATAGGTTCTAACGTAATGCTGCATAACGTTACACGTTACATCGTAATGCTACATAACGTTATACGCTATATCGTAATACTACATAACGTCATACGTTATATCGTAAAGCTACGTAACGGTATACGTTATAATGTATTACCATATAACGTTATGCGTTATAACGTAATACTACACAACGTTATACGTCATAACGTAATGCTGCA
>NW_025219876.1:0-1090 GCF_014825855.1 Bombus pyrosoma | reverse complement strand
TATCCCCTGCTATTGGTGATATGTTGGCAATTTGATGCGTGTGATACTTCACAAATGCTGCCAAATACAGAGCACAATATCCGGCTTGCGCTATGTCAACTCTGGAATAGGTCCAGACCAGCGTAGTTGCTGTTTTGCACATTCAAACATGAATATTGATCTGAACGTATCTATTCGAGATATGCTATTCGAGATTCGCGGCTATTCGAGATATGTCTACAAATCTGTGCGCGTTATACTCCACATACGTTGCGAAATACGTGGAACGACATTCCGTTTGCTCTACGTCAACTCTGGTCAAGGTCAATACCAGCGTAGTTACAGATTTGCATATTCAAACATGAATATTGATCTGAACGTATCTTCGCTGCTATTCGAGATATGTCTACAATTCTGAGCGCGTTATATTCCATATAAGCTGCGAAATACGTGGAACGACATCCGGTTTGCGCTATCTCAACTCTGGTTTAGGTCAAGACCAGCGTAGTTTTGGTTTTGCATATTCAAGCCTGAATATTCATCGAAACATATCTACGCTGCTATTGGTGATTTGCGGATAACTCGATGAGCTTTATACTCCCCATACGATACGAAATACGTGGAGCGACATCCGGTTCGCACGCTGT
The DNA here is from genome assembly GCF_014825855.1 of Bombus pyrosoma. NCBI lineage: Eukaryota > Metazoa > Arthropoda > Insecta > Hymenoptera > Apidae > Bombus > Bombus pyrosoma. The sequence goes on along the minus strand of NW_025219876.1, from coordinate 464 downwards.
CAAATCTGACCACTGCCAAATCCTGCGTATTTGCAGTATTGCACGTTCGAGCTTCAATATTCATATGAAAGTATCTCCGCTGCTATGGTTGATATGATGATAATTCGATGCGATTTACACTGCCGACATGGTGCGAAATACGTGGAGCGATATTCTGTTTGAGCTACGTCAACTCTGGACTAGGTCACGACTAGCGTATTTCCAGTTTTGCATATTCGAGCATGAATATTCATGTGAACGTATCTCCCCTGCTACTCGAGATATATCTACAATTCTCTGCGCGTGATACTTCACATATGCTGCCAAATACAGAGCACCACATCTGGTTTGCGCTACGTCAACTCTGGTCTAGGTAAAGACGATCATATTTCCAGCTTTGCATATTCAAGCTTGAATATTCATCTGAAAGTATCTCCGCTGCTATTGGTGATATGTCGGTAAATCGATGCGCGTTATACACCACA
>NW_025219875.1:0-1208 GCF_014825855.1 Bombus pyrosoma | reverse complement strand
ATGAGGATATCACTTGCACCAAAGGAGAAGAAAAAAAAATGATCTTCAAATATTTTCCTCGAAAAAATCTATTATAAATTTATGAATATACAATAAATATATATAAATAATAATAATGAATATTAATTTTACAATATAATAATAAAATAATTATACAATTTTATTTTCTATTCAAATTTTATAAGGCAGAAATCGTGAAATATCTCTAATAACCTTATTAAACTAACTGACATTAATCTATATATACGTCAAATTATATTAAACATTTTAACAAATCTCAGAAATTTAAAGATGTTTGAATATGATTTTATACTTTTCTTCATCTTTTAATTGTATTTACGGTGGCTACAGAAATAGAAAATATGGCACGCCATTGTATTTACTTACCAGCTCAAAACAGAAAAAAGCTACAAGGCAGTAATAAGAGGATTACACCCCAAAACAAACACAAACAACATATGTGATGAATTAGCCAAAATGGGACACCAGGTAAGATCAATAAACAATATAACCAGTTATGATACCAAGCAACCATTACCTCTATTTATAATCGAAATAGAACCCAATAACAATAATAAAGAAATATTCGAAATTAAAAAGATTCTAAACACAATAATAACAGTGGAGCCACCTAGACACAAAAAAGATATACCACAATGCATACGGTGTCAGCAATTTGGACACACAAGAAACTACTGCAATAGAAACCCGGCCTGTGTCAAATGCGCAGAAAGGCACCTAACAATGAACTTCCCATACATGGGAAAAATTAATGAAGTAAAATGCTTCAATTGCAACGGAAAACATCCAGCTAGCTACAAAGGCTGCATAGTCAGAAAACAGCTGCAACGTAAACTGTTTCCACCGCTTAGAAACAGGACATATAATATCAATCACACACAACAGGATACCACAGAAACTGTAACAACACCGAATGTACAGCATGTAACGAACACTAACCAAAATAACACCAACACCATTGGTAGGCGAAGCTATGCGCAAGTAACCGACCAATCAGCACCCATAGACAAAAATCAGAGCAATAGCAACAATGACGCTACAGAAATTAAGGAACTACTCAAGCAATCCATCAAAAACACCGAAATGCTAACAAAAATGATTAGCGAGCAAAACGCAGTTCTCAGACAACAAACACAACAGATCACAGTTATGCTACAATTGCTTACAAACATGTTAAGCAAAAAATA
>NW_025219874.1:0-1190 GCF_014825855.1 Bombus pyrosoma | reverse complement strand
CCCAGGTTTGCCATAGCGTATACCGGATGTCGCTCCACGTATTTCGCAGCATGTCGGGAGTGAAAATCGCATCGAAATATCAACATAACAATAATAGCTGCGCAGATACGTTAAGATGAATATTCACACTTGAATATGCAAAAATGGAAATACGCTGGTCTTGACGTGGACCAGACCTGAAAAAGCGCAAACCGGATGTTGTGACCTGTATTTCGCAGCATATGTGGTCTATAACACGCATCGAATTATCGACATATCACCAATAGCAGCGGAGATACGTTGAGTTGAATATTGAAACCCTAATATGCAAAGCTGCAAATACGCTGGATTTGATGGCGCCGAAGGTTAAGGGAGGACAAACAGGATGTCATGCCCGTTATTAGGCAGCATATGAGGTGTCTAACGCTCATCAAATTATCGACATATCACCAATAGCAGCGGAGTTACTTTCGGATGAATATTCAATTTCGAATTTGCAAAACTGCAAATACGCAGGACTTTTCAGTGCTCAGATTTGACAGAGTGCAAACCGAATGTAGTGCACTGTATTTGGCAGCATATGAGGTGTATAACGCGCATCGAGTTATAGACATATCTTGTATCGCAGCAACTACACGATCAATTGAATATTGAAGCATGAATATGCAAAAGTACAAATACGCTGGATTTCGCAGTGCCCAGAGCTGACATAGCGCAAACCGGATGTCGTGCTCTGTATTTGATAGCATATGTGGAATATAATGCGCATTGAATTATCGACATATCACCAATAGAGGCTGAGATGCCTTTTATTGAATATTCAAACTTGAATATGCAAAACTGGAAAGACGCTGGTCTTGACCTAGACCAGAGTTGACATGGTGCAAACCGGATGTCGTGCTCTGTATTTGGCAGCAAATGTGGGATACAACGCGCATCGAAATACCGACATATGACCAATAGCAGCTTAGAAACTTTCAACTGAATATTGAAGCGCGCTTATGCAAAATTACAAACAAGCTGGATATGGCAATACCCAGAGATGGTGTAGCGCAGTTCGGATTTCGCTCCGTGCATTTCGCAGCATAATGGGGGATAACTCGCATCGAGTTATCAACATATCAACTATAGCAGCGGAGATACGTTGAGTTGAATATTGAAACCCTAATATGCAAAGCTGCAAATACGCTGGATTTGATAGCGCCGAAGGT
>NW_025219873.1:0-1297 GCF_014825855.1 Bombus pyrosoma | reverse complement strand
CGTTATATACTATTACCTTATAACGTATAACGTTATATACTATTACGTTATAACGTATAAGGTTATATACTGTTACGATATAACGTATAACGTTATGTAGTATTACGTTGTAAGGTATAACGTTATGTAGCATTACGTTATTACGTATAACGTTATATACTATTACGTTATAACGTATAACGTTATATACTGTTACGATATAACGTATAACGTTATGTAGTATTATGACATAATATATAACGTTATGTAGCATTACGTTATAACGTATAACGTTATACACTATTACGTTATAACGTATAACGTTATATACTGTTACGATTTAACGTATAACGTTATGTAGTATTATGACATAATATATAACGTTATGTAGCATTACGTTATAACGTATAACGTTATATACTATTACGTTATAACGTATAACGTTATATACTATTACGTTATAACGTATAAGGTTATATACTGTTACGATATAACGTATAACGTTATGTAGTATTAAGTTGTAAGGTATAACGTTATGTAGCATTACGTTATTACGTATAACGTTATATACTATTACGTTATAACGTATACCGTTATATACTGTTACGATATAACGTATAACGTTATGTAGTGTTATGACATAATATATAACGTTATGTAGCATTACGTTATATCGTATAACGTTATATACTATTAAGTTATAACGTATAACGTTATATACTGTTACGATATAACGTATAACGTTATGTAGTATTATGACATAATATATAACGCTATGAAGCATTACGTTATAACGTATAACGTTATGTAGTATTACGATATAAGGTATATCGTTATGTAGTATTACGATATAACGTATAACGTTATGTAGCATTACGTTATGACGATTAACGGTATATGGAATTACGTTATAAGGTATAACGTTATGTAGCATTACGTAATAACGTATAACGTTATATGAAATGACGTTATAACGTATAACGTTATATAGTATTACCTTATAACGTATAACGTTATATAGAAATTCGTTATAACGTATAACGTTATATAGTATTACGTTATAACGTATAACGTTATATACTATAACGTTATAACGTATAACGTTATGTAGTATTACGATATAACGTATAACGTTATATACTATTACGTTATAACGTATAACGTTATATACTGTTACGATTTAACGTATAACGTTATGTAGTATTATGACATAATATATAACGTTATGTAGCATTACGTTATAACGTATAACGTTATATACTATTACCTTATAACGTATAACGTTATATACTATTACGTTATAACGTATAAGGTTATA
>NW_025219872.1:0-1288 GCF_014825855.1 Bombus pyrosoma | reverse complement strand
CGGAGATACGTTCAGATGAATATTCATGCTTGAATATGCAAAACTGGAAATACACTGGTCTTGACCTAGACCAGAGTTGACATAGCTCAAACCGGATGTCGTTCCACGTGTTTGGCAGAATGTCGACAGTGTAAATCACGGCAAATTATCAACATACCGCCAATAGCAGCGGAGAAACGTTCATATGAATATTGAAGCTCGAATGTGCAGTACTGGAATGACGCAGGATTTGGCAGTGATCAGATTTGACACAGTGCAAACCGGATGTCGCTCCACGTATTTCGCATCATATGGGGAGTATAAAGCGCATCGAATTATCCGCATATTGCCGATATCAGCGATGATACGTTCATATGAATATTCATGCTTGAATATGCATAAGTGGAAATACGCTGGTCTTGACCGAAACCAGAGTTGACGTAGCGCAAACCAGATGTCGCGCCTTGTATTTGGCAGCATATGTGAAGTATAACGCGCGTCGAATTATCGACATATCACCAAATGCAGTGGAGATATGTTCAGATGAATATTCATGATTGAATATGCAAAACTGAAACTACGCTGGACTTGACCTAGACCAGAGTTGACATAGCGCAAACCGGATGTCATTCCACGTATTACGCAGCATGTATGGAGTATAATGCGCGCAGGGTTGAAGACATATCTCGAATAGCAGCGGAGATAGGTTCAGATGAATATTCATGCTTGAATATGCAAAAGTGGAAATACGCTGCTCTTGACTTAGACCAGAGTTGACGTAGCGCAAACCAGATGTCGCGCCCTGTATTTGGCAGCATATGTGAAGTATAACGCGCGTCGAATTATCGACATATCACCAAATGCAGTGGAGATACGTCGAAATGAATATTCAGGCATGAATATTGAAAACTACAAATACGCTGGTCTTGACCTAGGCCACAGTTAGCATAGCCCAAGTGGGCAGGGATGGTGGTGGTCGGCGTGTACGTATCACCCAACAGCGGATGGGCAGCGTTCGAGGAGTTCCTGGACGGGATTGGCGACTGCGTCAGAGGGCACTTTCCCCGGCAGATACTGGTGCTAGGAGACTTCAGCGTGCACTCAGCGGAGTGGGGAAACCCCAGAACCAACGCGCGCGGCCGCGCGCTGTCAGACTGGGCCGCGGGACTTGGGCTCCTGCTGGTGAACAGGGGCACGACCAGCACTTGCGTGACGTGGAGGGGGAGCTCAGTCGTTGACATCACTTGGGATTCCCCTGACACATTCAGACGAATCACAGGCTGGAGAGTAGCTGAAGGGATCGAGACAC
>NW_025219871.1:0-1232 GCF_014825855.1 Bombus pyrosoma | reverse complement strand
CTTTTCGCTGTGTCAGCTCCTATTCGGGTCAAATCCAATGTAATTACTGTTCCGCTTATTCAGGCTTGACTATTCCATTGAAGGTCTCTCTGCTGCTACTGGTGATATGTGGTTTATCCGATGCGCGTTATACTCCACATATGCTACCAAATACAGTGCACGACATCCTGTATGCGCTATGTCAACTCTGGTCTAGGTCAAATCCAGCGTATTTCCAGTTTTGCATATTCAAGCTTGAATATTCATCTGAACGTAACCCCGCTGATATTGGTGACATGCGGATAATGCGATGCCCTTTATACTCCACTTATGCTGCCAAATACGTGGAGCAACATCTGGCTTGCGGTATGCCAACTCTGGTCTAGGTCAAGACCAGCGTATTTCCAGTTTTGCATATTCAAGCCTGAATATTCATCTGTACTTATCTCCGCTGCTGTTGGTGATATCTCGATAGTTCGATGCGCGTTATTCACCTGATATGCTTCCAAATACAGAGCACGGAATCCGGTTTGCACTATGTCAACTCTAGGCTCGGCAAAATTATGCGTAGGTGCACTTTTGCCTATTCATCCTTCAATATTCTGTTGATTGTGCATTTGTTGCGATTCGAGATATGTCTATAATTCTACGCGCGTTATACACTCCATATGCTGCCAAATACACAGCACGACATTCGGCTTGCGCTACGGCAAATCTGGGCAGTGCGATATCCAGCGCTGTTGCAGCTTTGCATATTCAGGCTTGCATAATCCATTCAACGTATCTCCCCTGCTACCGGTGATATGTTGCCAATTCCATGCGATTTATACTCCCCAGATGGTGCGAAATACGTGGAACGACATCCGGTTTGCGCTATGTCAACTCTGGTCTAGGTGAAGACCAGCGTAGTTTCAGTTTTGCAAATTCAAACATGAACATTCATCTGAACGCATTTCCGCTGCTATTGGTGATATGTCGATAATTCGATGCGTGTTATACTCCCGGCTTGGTGCGAAATACGTGGAACGACATTCTGTTTGCCCGACGTCAACTATGGTCAAGGTCAAGACCAGCGTATTCCCAGTTTTGCATATTCAAACATAGATATTGATCTGAACGTATCTTCGCTGCTGTTCGAGAAATGTCTACAATTCTGAGCGCGTTATACTCCACATATGCTGCCAAATACGTGGAACGACATCCGGTTTGCGCTACGTCAACTCCGGTCTAGGTGAAGACCAGCGTAGTTTCAG
>NW_025219870.1:0-1226 GCF_014825855.1 Bombus pyrosoma | reverse complement strand
CATAGAAGAAATGAAGGAGCAGCGAAGACAGGAGGAGTACAGTCAAGATAATGAAAAATATTATCAGGATGAAAACTGGATGATACCAAAAAACAACAAAAAGCGTAAAATAACTCCAAGCACAAGTGCCGCAGGAAAACCAGATACAGAAAAGCAGCGATGGCTGCAAGAATTACCATTAAGAAATTCGTTCAGCTCACTAACAGAAGAAACAGACGCTGATCCGACAAACAAAGATACAACTCACTCAAGTTATATTACAAAACCGCCACCAATATTTGTCGAGGCACAAATAATAGACCCACTTATTGAATTATTAAATAATATAGTCAATAATGACAATTACACAATAAAACAAACAAAACTTGATCAAGTAAAGATTCAAACAAACATCCCTGAGGTTTACAAGAATGTAATAAAAGCATTAAAAGAAAAAAATGCTATATACCACACTTATCAGCTAAAAACGGAAAGAAGCTACAAGATAGTTATAAGAGGACTGCATCCAAAAATCAGCACGAAAAAGCTAAGTGATGAATTAGCTAAAATTGGACACCAAACAAGAACAATAAATAATATTACAAAATACGATACAAAACAACCGTTACCATTATTCATAATAGAACTTGAACCAAGACAACAAAGAAATTTATAAAATCAAAAAAATCCTAAACACAATAGTAACTGTAGAACCACCACGCTATAAAAAAGATATACCGCAATGCATGCGGTGTCAACAATACGGTCATACAAAAAATTATTGTAACAGAAGTCCGGCATGTGTTAAATGTGCAAAAAATCACTTAACAATACACTGCCCAAACACAGGAAAAATAGAAGAAGTTAGGTGCTATAACTGTAACGGAAACCACCCAGCCAGTTACAAAGGATGTATAATTAGGAAACAATTACAACGCAAATTGTTTCCACCACTTCGCAATAGATCAACCAGTAACTACAAACCACAACAAGGTACAACGGAGAATGATACAGCATTGATAGCACATAACGAACCATACATTATAAGCAAGTGCTGCCCGAGCAGCCGTGCCAGACGGACGTGTGAAACAGTGCTTCAGTGAAAGTGCGACAAGTGGGAAAACAAAGGACTAACGACAGGCCCATCGCCAAACGGTCGAGAATATAAAATGCAACAGCAAATACCAACGATAAAAATAACAAATAATGGCGAAACCTACTTCATAAATAAAACGACGGATTTAATA
>NW_025219869.1:0-1433 GCF_014825855.1 Bombus pyrosoma | reverse complement strand
CGGAACCTAGAAACATTTCACACCGGTACGTATGGACTTAGTCAAATTTCCAAGTCGAAAGGTTTTTTCGAGTTATGTCGTTAAAAAGCGTTATAAGGCATGAATATTTCAGCATAAATCGATTTATCTCTACGAAATACGTCGGGATTAAGCGTTTATTTCGTTCCTGGAGCGTTTAAGAAAAGTTTCGATTTTACGTAGGAACTCAAAAAAATTTCCAAGTCGAAGAAGTTTTTTCGAAATAACTCTTTAAAAAGTGTCATAAGGAATGAATATTTTTGCATAAATCGTTATATCTCGGCAAAATACATAGGGTTTAAGCATTTATTATTTTATACTAATGGTTTTTAAATTCGAACAGATGCCACGGGACGTTGAAGCTTAGAAAAATTTCGCACCGGTACGTATGTACTTAGGCAAATTTCCAAGTCGAAAAGTTTTTTCCAGTTATTACGTTAAAAAGTGTTATAAGTTACGAATATTTTAGCATAAATCGATGTATCTCGACTAAATACACCTCCCGGCACGGGTAGGTAGTGACGAACAATAACGATACGGGACTCATCCGAGGTCCCGTAATCGGATTGAGTACACTTTAAATCCTTTAACGATGACAAATTGGAGGGCAAGTCTGGTGCCAGCAGCCGCGGTAATTCCAGCCCCAATAGCGTATATTAAAGTTGTTGTGAAAAGCAATAGGGCGCTGTACTTAGTCGCTGCCGCTAGCGCTGCGCGCGCGCACCACTCGCACACGCGGAGAAACGTGCTTCGACGATGAAACGATGAAAATATGCTCGTACAGAGTGAAAATTGCGATCGTTGCTCGCTCGCTGCGCTCGCTCGTACGAATCTAGTCTAACTCAAAACCGATCCCGCACGTTCGCAGATTAGAATAAGAATCGAGGAAAGGACGCAATGGGGACTGGTTTTGGGTTAGGCTATTTCTTTTCGAGCGAGCGGAGCGAGCGAGCAACGCGTAAAAGCTCCAAAACGTTCGCAGCCGCTCCAAGATCCTTCTCTTGGAAATAACTCGTGAAAAAGCATTATGAGGTATAGATATTATTAGTGAAATCGTTACGCTTCGACGTACTCTGGTCGAACGTAGCGATTACTTCTAATTTTTTTTTTTAAATTCCATCCGACGGACCAACACGAGCGGCAGGATGGAACGGTGAGTATTGTTACACCGCTCCGAAAATACCGCATATTCCTTTCGTAATAACTCGTTAAAAAGCGTTACGAGGCATTAACGTTTCAGCATAAATCGATGTATCTCGATGAGAATCGGAACTAAGCGTTTATTTCGTTCCTGGAGCGTTTAAGAAAAGTTTCGATTTTACGTTGGGACTTAAAAAAATTTCCAAGTCGAAGAAGTTTTTTCGAAATAACTCTTTCAAAAGTGTCATAAGGAATGAATATTTTTGCATAAATCG
>NW_025219868.1:0-2053 GCF_014825855.1 Bombus pyrosoma | reverse complement strand
AACGCATAACGTTATATAGTATAACGATATAACGTATAACGTTATGTAGTATTACGATATAACGTATACCGTTATGTAGCATTAGGTTATAACGTATAACGTTACGTACTATTATGTTCTCACGTATGACGTTATGTAATATTACGTTATAGCGTATAACGTTATGTAGTATAACGATGTAACGTATAACGTTATGTACAATTGTGTTATAACGCATAACGTTATGTAGTATTACGATATGACGTATAACGTTATGTAGTATTAGGCTATAACGTACAACGTTATATACTATTGTGTTATAACTTATAACGTTATGCACTATTATGTTATAGCGTATAACGTAATGTAGTATTACGATAAAACGTATAACGTTATATAGTATAACGATACAACGTATAACGTTATGAAGTTTTACGGTATAACGTATAAACTTATGTAGCATTAGGTTATAACGTATAACGTTATGTACTATTGTGTTATAACTTATAACGTTGTGTAGTATTACGATATAACGTATAACGTTATGTAGCGTTAGGTTATAATGTATAGCGTTATGTACTATTGAGTTATAACGTATAACATTATGTAGAATTACGATATAACGTATAACGATATGTAGCATTAGGTTATAACGAATAACGTTATTATTATTATGATATAACGTATAACGTTATGTACTATTACGTTATAACGTATAACGTTATGTAGTATTACGATATAACGTATAACGTTATGTAGCAAGAGGTTATAACGTATAACGATATGTACTATTATTTTATGACGTATAACGTTATGTACTATTACGTTATAGCGTAGAATGTTATGTAGTATAACGATGTAACGTATAACCTTATGTAGCATTTGGTTATAACGTATAACGTTATGTAATATTATGTTATAACGTATAACGTTATGTACTATTACACTCCAAAGTATAATGTTATGTAGTATTACGTTATAACGTATAACGTTATATTGTAATACTTTATAACGTTTAACGTCATGTAGTATAACGTTATAACGTATGACATAGTGTAGTATTACTGTATAACGTATGACGTTATGTGGCATTACGATATAACGCATAACGTTATGTAGCATTAGGTTATAATGTATAGCGTTATGTACTATTGAGTTATAACGTATAACATTATGTAGAATTACGATATAACGTATAACGTTATGTAGCATTAGGTTATAAGGTATAACGTTATGTACTATTATGTTATAACGTATAACGTTATGTACTATTACGCTCTAACGTATAATGTTATGTAGTATTACGTTATAACGCATAACGTTATATAGTATAACGATATAACGTATAACGTTATGTAGTATTACGATATAACGTATACTGTTATGTAGCATTAGGTTATAACGTATAACGTTACGTACTATTATGTTCTCACGTATGACGTTATGTAATATTACGTTATAGCGTATAACGTTATGTAGTATAACGATGTAACGTATAACGTTATGTACAATTGTGTTATAACGTATAACGTTATGTAGTATTACGATATGACGTATAACGTTATGTAGTATTAGGCTATAACGTACAACGTTATATACTATTGTGTTATAACTTATAACGTTATGCACTATTATGTTATAGCGTATAACGTAATGTAGTATTACGATAAAACGTATAACGTTATATAGTATAACGATACAACGTATAACGTTATGAAGTTTTACGGTATAACGTATAACCTTATGTAGCATTAGGTTATAACGTATAACGTTATGTACTATTGTGTTATAACTTATAACGTTGTGTAGTATTACGATATAACGTATAACGTTATGTAGCGTTAGGTTATAATGTATAGCGTTATGTACTATTGAGTTATAACGTATAACGTTATGTAGTATTACGATATAACGTATAACGTTATGTAGCATTAGGTTATAACGCATAACGTTATGTACTATTATGTTATAACGTATAACGTTATGTACTATTGCATTATAACATATAACGTTACGTAGTATAATGATAAAACGTATAACGTTATATAGTATAACGATAAAACGTATAACGTTA
>NW_025219867.1:0-1430 GCF_014825855.1 Bombus pyrosoma | reverse complement strand
TCCTAGATAAAATTAGGGAAAAAAGAAAAGCGAAATCAAAATGGCAAAAACAGAGAACACGAGAAAACAAGAAAAACTTAAATAAACTTACAAAGGAATTAAAGAATAAATTAAGGGAACTTCATAATAGCGAATTCTCAAAATTCATCGAATCACTATCCGCGCATGAGAATACCAACTACTCCCTATGGAAAGTCACTAACAAAGTGAAGAAAACAATAAAATCAATCCCAGCAATCAAAAAAATGGACAACTCATGGGCCAGAAGTAACGAAAAGAAGTAACATTTTCACCGTATGAAATTAATAACAGTATTCCCGGAGGGCAAACACATGAAGAAGTGGAAAATGCCAACAACGCAATTGACAAACACTGCACCATACTCAGCACAACAGCGCAAGAAGTTACAAACTTAATTAAGGCAACAAAGACAAGTAAAGTACCAGGATTAGACTTGATCAATGGAAAAATCTTAAAAAACCTCCCCCCAAAGGCAATAAGACTAACAACGATAATATTCAACGCAATTCTAAGAATACAGTATTTTCCTGCATTATGGAAAATAGCACAGATCGTAATGTTACCCAAACCAAACAAAAACCCACATCTAACTGCATCTTACAGGCCAATTTCACTACTACCTGCGTTTTCCAAACTACTAGAGAAAATAATATATAACCGCCTAAAACCAACAATAGAAAAAGAAAAACTAATACCGGACCACCAATTTGGATTCAGGAATAAACACTCCACAATAAAACAAATGCATAGACTCGTCAATGAAATCTTACAGGCATTGGAAACAAAACAATATTGCACGGCACTATTTATTGACATTGAAAAAGCATTTGACAAAGTTAACCATGAAAAACTTCTTCAAACTATGAAAAGGCCATTTCCAGAACAAATCTACAAATTACTCAAATCGTACTTAAACAATAGAACCTTTGTAGTAAAAATAAATGACGCATATTCTGAAATTAAGGATATCAAGGCAGGAGTACCGCAAGGAAGCGTCCTAGGACCAATATTATACACGATCTATACAGCAGACATACCAACAACTGCCAACAGCAAAACTCTAACGTTCGCGGACGATACGGTCTTACTAACTAGACACGCAAATCCAGAAACGGCTGCCGCACTATTACAAGACCACATTACAAAAATTGAAAAGTGGCTGCAAAGCAAACAAATAAAAGCGAACACCAGTAAGTGCAATCACATAACATTTACGCTTAGAAAAGGGAAAACACCAGACATCCAACTAAATGGCGCCCACATAGCACAAACAAAGTATGTCAAATATCTAGGAATACATTTAGACACACGCCTTACATGGAAGTATCACATAAAATCAATAACAAACAGAATACGTAAAAAAATGAAGCAGATGTACTGGTTAATCAATAGAAAATCTAAATTAAGCA
>NW_025219866.1:0-1419 GCF_014825855.1 Bombus pyrosoma | reverse complement strand
CCATATGCTGCCAAATACAGAGCACTACATTCGGTTTGCTCTACGGCAAATCTGAGCATTGCGAAATCCAGCGTAGTTGTACTTTTGCATATTCATGCTTCAATATTCAATTAACCGTGTATTTGCTGCGATACGACATATGTCGATAACTCGATGCGCGTGGTGCTTCACAAATTCTGCCAAACACAGAGCACGACATTCGGTTTGCGCTACGTCAACTCTGGTCAGGGTTAAGACCAGTGTATTACTAGATTAGCATATTAAAGCATTAATATTCATCTGAACATATCTACGCTGTCATTGGTGATATGTCGACAATTCAATGAGCATTATAGGCCACATTTGGCGGCAAATATAGAGCACGACATCTGGTTTGCGCTACGTCAATTCTGGTCCAGGTCAAGACCAGCGTAGTTTCAGTTTTGTATATTCAATCATGAGTATTCATCTGTACATATCTCCGCTGCTATTGGTGATATGTCGATAATTCCATGCGTGTTATACTCCACATATGCCGCCAAATACGTGGAATGACATCCAGTTTGCGCTATGTCAACTCTGGTCCAGGTCAAGACCAGCGTATTTTCAGATTTGTATATTCAATCATGAGTATTCATCTGAACATATCTCCGCTGCTATTGGTGATATGTCGATAATTCGATACGTGTTATACTCCACATATGCCTCCAAATACGTGATACGACATCCGGTTTGCGCTATGTCAACTCTGGTCTCGGTCCAGAGCAGCGTATTTCCACTTATGCATATTCAAGCTTGAATATTCATATGAACGTATCATCGCTGATATCGGTGATATGTCTACAATTCAATGCGTGTCAAACTTCACATATGCTGCCAAATACTGGGCGCGACATCCGGTTTGCGCTACGTCAACTCTGGTCTAGGTTCAGAGCAGCGTATTTCCAGTTTTGCATAGTCAAGCTTGAATATTCATCTGGACGTATCTCCGCTGCTATTCGAGATATGTCGATAATTCGAAGCGTGTTGTACTCCACATATGCCGCCAAATACGTGATATGACATCCGGTTTGCACTACGTCAACTCTAGTCTAGGTTCAGTGCTGCGTATTTCCTGTTTTGCATATTCAAGCATGAATATTCGTCTGAACGCGTCTCCGCTGATATTGGTGATATCTCGATCATTCGATGCGCGTTATTCACCTCATATTCTGCCAATACAGAGCACGACATTCGGTTTTCGCTACGTCAACTCTGGTCCAGGTCCAGACCAGCGCACTTTCTGTTTTGCATATTCAAGCATGAATATTCATCTGAACGTATCTCCGCTGCTATTGGCGATGTGTTGATAATTTGCCGCTATTTACACACCCGCCATTCCGCCAAATACGTGGAACGACATCCGGTTTTCAGTATGTCAAGTCTTGTCTAGGTCAAGAG
>NW_025219865.1:0-1412 GCF_014825855.1 Bombus pyrosoma | reverse complement strand
AGTGAACATTTCACGTTTGTTAACCAAGAGTCGGACTTAGAGTTTGTGAGAACATACATCTGTTATCCCGTTGACCGCGGATTCGTTATCGAACCCAGGATCATTGTCATTAGCGTCTCGAGTATCTAATTACCACGGTTACTTGTCGATATCTGTAACAATCATATTTGCTCTAGTCAATATCTTCTCTATTGCATAATGACAATGTCTAATTACAACGAAGGTTTCTTTCACGCCCTTAACCCCAGCTCTAATCATAACGCTTCTCCGACATCAGAAGTGGGATCAGTGCCGGTTATAACAGAGAAAGAGCTTACGAAAATCGTGCGCGAGTTAATTCAGTCACTAGTGCAAGAATCGAGTGCGGAATCTAACAATTTTTCGCTACGGCATTTCAACCCTGAAACCACGAGCTCCGACCCCGCTGCATGGTGCGCAGCTGTCAATCTGATTATGGAAGAAAATCCTTTACAAAGCAGTGCTCCGAAAGGAAACTATAATTTCGATAACGAGCGTCGAGTCGATTTCTACTTAGTGGATGCGTCAACTGGTAGATCAAGTCACCTGGGTGAGTCGTTTCCATTTTACTCCGATTCTGGAGCCGAGTGTTCACTGATTAAAGAATCCGTGGTCTTGAGATCTTCTGGCAAAAGAACGATTGATATAGTAGCAAACCGGGGAACAAGAAATATTTGTATTAAATGTACATCTCAAACCTTGTCCATCGCATGTACTAATGGTTTTACATTATAGATAAATTCTCATGTTCTTACCAATAACTATTTAAAACATGATATCGTGATTGACCGTGAAATTTCAAGTCCAATTTTTAACGTAATATTGCACAAAATAGCCTCGCTATGTGTAAAACAAAATTAATTAACGTCTGTAATAAAACCGCTGAAAACGAAATCGATACTATCGAAGTTGACACTGACGTATATGGGAATAATAAAAGTCGATTAATTCCTCTTCTCGAAAATTCAAAGATTCATTCATTACGGGTCTTCTACGTACTCGCGTAAATACAAGCCAGTCGAAAATACGATTAATTGGCCCTAACATCACCGTACGAAGAAGGCCTTATAGACTTAGTGAGGAAGAACGGAGAATAGTGCGAAAAAGAATTAGTGAACTAATTAGAGCAAAAATCATAAGGTCTAGTAGTTCACCGTTCGCGAGCCCGATGCTACTCGTAAAGAAAAAGGACGGCTCAGACAGATTATATGTAGATTTTCGGGAGCTAAATAAAAATACGGTCGCGGATCGGTATCCCCTACCCCTTATCGCAGATCAAATCGCGAGATTACAGAAGGCGAGATACCTTATTATCCTGGACATGGCTAGCGGTTTTCATCAGATTCCCATCCATCCAAATTCAACGGAATATACCGCGTTCGTTACACCCGACG
>NW_025219864.1:0-1410 GCF_014825855.1 Bombus pyrosoma | reverse complement strand
TATGATCATATATTGAAAGGATCGGGCTTGGACAGAGGAATTCCTTAATCTTTTGAAATGATCTTTCACATTCTTCGCTCCAAATAAATTCCGTATTTTTCCTCAGTAAATTGTGGAGTGGTTCCAAGAGTCTGCACGCGTCTTCTATGAATTTATAATAAAAATTAACTTTCCCCAGTAATTGTCTCACGTTTTTTTTTGTATCTTGGGCGTTCAAATTCGCGTATCGCTTTGAGGTTATCCCTTGCTGGTTTCACACATTTTTTTCGACGATGTGGCCAAGATATTTTACTGAGTTCTCCGCCTTACATTTGGCCAATTTTAATCGGAAACCTCCCTTTCTCATAACCTTCATCAACTGCTCTATATGTCTGATATGTTGATCAAATGTTTCAGAGAAGACCAGGATGTCGTCTATATAGTTTATGCAGAATACTGTTAGTCCATTTCTTCTAAGAGTATTTGCAAGCACTAGTTGAAAAATAGCAGGAGAGATTTTCAGTCCGAACGATAAACATTTCCATTGCCACTGTCCATTTTGCGTTATGAAGGCTGTCTTCTCTCGGCCCCCTTTTTTTGTTGGAATTGACCGGAACGCTGAATTAATGTCAAATGTTGTGAAGAGATGGCAACTTCCCGCTTTGACTATATGTTCCATGCTTGAGAACGGTTGTGACTCCGGAACTACAATTCCCTTTATCTCCAGGAAATCGATACACAGTCTATCTCTTCGGTTCGACTCTTTTTTAAAAGCTAGTGTCACCGGTGCTGCAAATGGTGAACTTGATTCCTCTGTGAGGTCGTGTTCTAGTAATTTTGTGATCTGGAATGCTACATCCGTATGGTCTTTTTGATATGTATCTGTTTTCGGTTAGCTTAATAGAAGCCTCTTGCGATTTCCTAGTTCGCACATCAAATTTGTGTTTGGCGAATACGTCTTTATATTTTTCTATAAGTTGACATACCTCTTTTTGTAGGTTATTTAGGTGTCCAAGGTTGTCCATAGGCTTATCCGTCTCCATGTATTCGGTAATGAAATGTATTTGAAATTATAGGCATATCTTACTGCAGACCAACCTTTATTGCTAAAGGCTTTGAGAAGTGCCGTCTTCCATTATTATTTATTATTATTATTTATTTTAGTCCGTGCCTTTCGGCTTTGGACGAACTGTCGGTTTACATTTCTTACATTTATTATTTCCGATTCTAGGGTTCTTTCCTCATACCTCGCTGCTCTTTTTAGTGCTTTTACCTTGATTTCTTCTATCTTGCCCTCTTCTGTCAATACGTAGTTTGGTGTTGTCCTGTCTAAACCTAAGATCCATTTTACGTACCCTCTTTTTATCCTATCCAGCCTTTCTTCCATGTTCCAGCAACATACCTCTGCTCCAAACAGCGCCACGCTCTCTA
>NW_025219863.1:0-1404 GCF_014825855.1 Bombus pyrosoma | reverse complement strand
TAACGTACTACTACATATCTTTATGCTGTATAACGTAATACTACATAAAGTTATACGCTATAACGTAATAGTACATAACGTTGTACGTTATGTCATAATGCTACATAACTTTATACGTTATATCGAAATGCTACATATCCTTATACGTTATATCCTAATACTACATAACGTTATACGTTATATCATAATGCTACATAACTTTATACGTTATATCGTAATGCTACATAGCGTTATACGTTATATCGTATTACCATATAACGTTATACGTTGTAACGTAATATTACATATCGTTATACGCTATAATGTAATAGTACATAATGTTATACGTTATATCGCAATACTACATACCCTTATACGTTATAATGTAATACTACATAACGGTATACATTATAACATAATACTACATATCGTTATACGTTTTATCATATTACCATATAACGTTATACGTAATATCGTAATACTATATATCGTTATACGTTATATCAT
This sequence comes from Bombus pyrosoma, assembly GCF_014825855.1. Lineage (NCBI taxonomy): Eukaryota > Metazoa > Arthropoda > Insecta > Hymenoptera > Apidae > Bombus > Bombus pyrosoma. The sequence goes on along the minus strand of NW_025219863.1, from coordinate 918 downwards.
AATGCTACATACCGATATACGTTATATCGTAATACTATGTAACGTTATACGTTGTAAGGTAATACTACATAGCCTTAAACGTTATATCGTATTACCATATAAAGTTATACGTTATATCGTAATACTACATAACGTTACACGATATAACTTAATAGTACCTAATGTTATACGTTATATCGTAACACTATATAACGTTATACGTTATAAGGTAATACTACATAGCGTTATACGTTATAGCGTAATACTACATAACGTTATACGTTATATCATAATGCTACAGAACGTTATACGTTATATCGTAATACTATATAACGTTATACGATATAACGTAATAGTACATAATGTTGTACGTTATATCGTAATACTACATATCCTTATACGTTATATCGTAATACTACAGAACGTTATACGTTATATCATAATGCTACATAACGTTGTACGTTATATCGTAATGCTACATAACGTTATACGTTATATCGTATTACCATATAACGTTATACGTTATATCGTAATACTACATAACGTTATACGATATATCGTAATACTACATATTGCTATACGTTATGTCGTGATACCATATAACGTTATACGTTATATCGTAATAGTATATAACGTTGTACGTTATAGCATAATACTACATAACGTTATCCGATATATCGAAATGCTACATAGCGTTATACGTTATATCGTAATTCTATATAACGTTATACGTTGTAACATAATGCTACATAACGATATACGTTATATCGTAATACTCATATAGTTATACGTTATATCGTAATACTACATATCCTCATACGTTATATCGTAATACTACATAACGTTATACGTTATATCATAATTCTACATAACGTTATACGTTATATCGTAATGCTACATAACGTTATACGTTATGTCGTATTACCATACGACGTTATA
>NW_025219862.1:0-1402 GCF_014825855.1 Bombus pyrosoma | reverse complement strand
GACATAAAAGCAAAACACTCCTCAGTTTTCAGCAAAGTTTATCCCGTGAAAGGTGACGTGATTCTGCCGGATTTAGGTCTTTCGCGAGAAGATAGAAATCTGTTGTTAGAGAAAGTAAACATAGTGTTTCACGTCGCGGCCACTGTGAGATTCGACGAGCCGTTACACGTGGCTGTTAATGTCAATACCAAAGGTACTGCTCATGTTGTCGAACTTTGGAACGAACTGAAGCATCCAATTAGCTTCGTCCACGTTAGCACAGCTTATAGTAATGCGAATCTACGTGAGATTGGAGAAAAAGTTTATACGTAAGCATAAGTTATACGCAAACGTTGTTCCATGATTTACGAATATTATATTTATAATTTTAGCGTGAAGAATATGTTCACTTATTATTGACTTTGCAGTACGAGCTTGAAACCAGCAGAGGTGATCGATATGTGTGACAAATTGGACAAAACGTCCATCAACGAAATAGAGAAAATGATTTTAAAAACTTATCCAAACACATACACATTCAGTAAGAATTTAGCAGAGCAGATTGTAGCAAGCAAGAGTAAACACCTGGCAGTTGCGATAGTACGGCCAAGCATAATTGGTGCCTCCTTGGAGGAACCATGTCCCGGTTGGATAGATAATATTTCTGCATATACAAGTATTTACATAAATCTTTTTCAACAGTAGTTGTTCAATATTCCTTACATTTCACAGAAGTAGAGTTAATCGATTAGTTCGAGAGAGGCTAAATGAGTGGCTTTCCACTAGATCATCAGTATTATATTGTTGAAATTTGTTGTTGCTCACTATTACGTGAATTCATTCCTATCTATTTAGCGTTACATCTCTGCTAATCGGAAATCACAAATAATTTCTAAACCAATTTAATGTTACCAGATAGCTTCGTGCTAATCGGCAGAGGATGTGCAACAGCGATACGAGGTAGGAGAGATGCGAGAGTGGACATAGTGCCTGTCGATTTTGTAGTCGATACGATAATTTGTACTGCATGGCATGTCACGTTACACAGTGATCATGAAGTTAAAGTTTACAACTGCACGAGCAACGCATGCCCTTTTAAGTAATATTTCTTAGGAATATTTTTCAACTAAAGTAATTCAATTGTTAGAATATACCAAAAGTTTCAGTTTATTTAAGTAACGTGGACAATGGAAGAGCAAACAAGCGTAGAATACAATAGTCCAGTTTTGCGCTCAATATATTAGTTTAGAAAAATAGTGATATAATATAATATTTATTTAATTTCCATACTATTTCCTGAGATACTTGGATAATAATAAACTTTACTTTAAGCGTAATTCGATTAATTAATAATACAAATGTAATTGTTTCAATTGGCAAGTTGTGGTCAGATGAGAGATGCCGTTGTAAAATGTAGCATAGA
>NW_025219861.1:0-1400 GCF_014825855.1 Bombus pyrosoma | reverse complement strand
TATACGATATAAATAACATAGTTTGTATTCCTTCCTCCATGCCGATGGCATTTCTTGCTTACGCAAATAAATTAAAAAATATTTGCGACTTGTTTGACCTTCGTACGGTTGCAGGATACAATATTTCCTAAAATGTATGTATTCGCTTAATAAACTTAGAAATTAATTGTACTGTAACACAAACTTAATTAGTTCTCATGTTTCTACACGGAATACTACTGCACTTTTACGTCATAAATGTTATACCTTTTGTAATGGTAGCTACGTGATACGTGTATGTGGAGGTTAATGATATAAATATGCGTATTAAATTTTCTCGTTACTATCATTTATATATTAATGAGGAAGTAAAAAATATAACAGAGTCTAGAACAGAATAATTTATTCTTTATTTGTAAGTATAAGTTGGTACAAGTGACGACACTTCATAGCATTAAAACATTTTTCTTATATTGTTGAACTATAGAAACGAAAATGGAATATATAATAAATAATGGATTATAAAATGAAGAATGACGTATGGTGTTGCTTACGCAAATAAATCAGAAAAATTTGCAGCTTTTTAACATACAATGATATTCTGTAAATGTTCATAAGCAAGGCTGCACTGCCGATTTTGATGATATTTAAATTTGTTGTAAAATTCAACATTCCGAGAAAGATTTTCCTATACATATAACCGCTGCTCGGCCTTAGTTTCCGCGATATGTACAAATAATTGCTGCTACTACTACATTGAATTTTGCCTGTATACGCATGCCCATGGCAACGTGTATCTGAATGGTGCGTCTGCTTATCTACTGCTTCTATAGACATAGAACGGCGATCTGCAAACAATCTGTATACGCACAAACATTTCAATATTTATTTCTTTCCATTACTAACCTGAAACTACTTCGAAAATGAAAAAACGATCTCTTCATCATATAGATCTGACATGTGTTGGCAACCGCTATTAAAAGATATACAAAGGAAAAATGAGAACACCGATCAATCCGACTGTTGTCCAATTCTCGCTCATATGCAGTGTTCCGTTACAGATATAATAAAATATACGGAGTGACATTTGAAACCAAAATGAGACGAAAGTGAAAAATAAAATGTGTGACGTTTTTGGCTTCATTTTTCAATTGTCACTTATTAAAAATCAATCGAAATATTGTTGTGCGCGAGCAATCCTCCTTACACGGACAAAAATAGATGAAGTAGAGCATCGAAGTGCACATCGATCTTTAAATGGAACGATACATTGTCAGCAGCCTACAAGTTGTAGAAAAGAAGACTATGGCATTCGGAGATTTAAATGACATTCTGCGTGACGTTTTCTAAGGAAAACACCGATTATAGATTCAACACGTTTAATTTACTCATTTAAATCTATAACAGCATGTCGGAAACCG
>NW_025219860.1:0-1394 GCF_014825855.1 Bombus pyrosoma | reverse complement strand
GATATCGACAAGTAACCGTGGTAATTAGATACTCGAGATGCTAGTGACAATGATTCTAGGTTCGATAACGAATCCACGGTCAACAGGATAACTCTTTATTAAACGTAAAATACTTCAACACGCAAACACGTTTAATGGGACGCTCTGTATATACTTCTCGATGTGTAACTCTTTAAGGCGATCGCACGAATAATAGACTGATGGAATTTTTTTCCATCCTTTACGATTGCATTCGTTTGTTATATACTGGTCCGAAGCTTCGAGAAGGTTCCAATCGCCGTTGCTAGGCAATCTCTGCTTGGAGTTTGATTGTTAATACAACGTGTGTCCCATTATATTGACATCTCCGAGGAAAAATGTCCATCCCGTGACCGCGGTTACGTTCGGCAACCAGTTGTGTCACCTCGAACCCAATCCTACTATCACAAGTCTCGAACAAATACAATGAATGACAATTCTTTAATTACGGCTATAGTTGTATCTAGATTACAATATTACGGGATTTTCCCATAGTTCCAAACGGGAGGCTCCAGTGTCGTTCCATCTCCGACATATATATATGTGTTTATGCTATTAACAATCAATAATTCAGTAAATATAAAAATATACAATGCGTGAAACTACAGTATTAAGACGAACTAGCATTAAAATTGAAAAAATATATACAAAGTCATATCGTGAAACACATAAATACATACATGTATATATATATATATACATGTATGTATTTATATATATATATATAAATAATAATAAATATATATATAAATATATAAATAAATAAATAAATAAATAAATAAATAAATAAATAAATATATATATATATAACCTAACAAATATAAAAGGAATAAAATTATTAAACCAATTAACACTTAGATAAACTTAAGGTATTTCACATAAAAACTATATTGTAAACATTATTAAATTGAACAATTATTAATCTAGAAAAGAAGAAAAAACGATTAAAATATGCAATACTACTTTATTGAAATTACTTAATATGTTGATAAATTTAAGGAAATTATATATGAATATTATATTGTAAAATATATATATATGTGTGTGTTTTATATCTTTAACAATCAATAATCCAGTAAATATAAAATATGTAATACGCGAAACTACAGTATTAAGATAAACTAGCATTTAAAATTGAAACACTTTCTACAAGTCACATTGTGAAACACATACATACATATATATATGTCGGAGATGAAAGAACACCGGAGCCTTCCTTTGGAACTTGGGGAGAATCCCGTAATATTGTAATCCGGATTTTACCATAGCCATAATTAAATAATTGTCATTCAATCCGATTGTGTTTATTCGAGATTTGTAACAATGAGCTTGGGCCCGAGGCGACAATCAGTCGCCAACGTAGCCGCGGTCAAGGG
>NW_025219859.1:0-1394 GCF_014825855.1 Bombus pyrosoma | reverse complement strand
TAATACTATATAACGTTACTGGTTATATCGTAATACTATATAACCTTATACGTTATATTCTAATACTATATAACGTTATACGTTATATCGTAATACTATATACCGTTATACGTTATATCGTAATACTATATAACGTCATACGTTATATCATAATACTATATAACGTTATACGTTAGATCATAATACCATATAACGTTATACGTTATATCGTAATATTATATAACGTTATACGTTATATCGTAATACTATATAACGTTACACGTTATATTCTAATACTATATATCTTTATACGTTATATCTTAATACTATATAACGTTATACGTTATATCATAATACTATATAACGTTATACGTTATATCATAGCACAATATAACGTTATACGTTATATCGTAATACTATATATCGTTACACGTTATATCGTAATACTATATAACGTTATACGTTATATTCTAATACCATATAACGTTATACGTTATATCGTAATACCACATATCGCTATACGTTAAAACGTAATACCACATATGGCTATACATTATACCGTAATACCACATACCGTTATACGTTATATGGTAATACCACATATCGTTATACTATATATCATAATACTATATAACGTTATACGATATATCGTAATACTATTTAACGTTATACGTTATATCGTAACACCATATAACGTTATACGTTACATTCTAATACTATATAACGTTATACTTTATATCGTAATACTATACAACGTTATACGTTATATCGTAATACTATATAACGTTAAACGTTGTATCGTAATACCATATAACGTTATGCTATATATCATAATACTATATAACGTTATACGTTGTATCGTAACACTATATAACGTTATACGTTATATCATAATACCATATAACGTTATACGTTATATCGTAATACCATATAACGTTATACTATATATCATAATACTATATAACGTTATACGTTATATCATAGCACAATATAACGTTATACGTTATATCGTAATACTATATAACGTTATACGTTATATCGTAATACTATATAACGTTATACGTTATATCGTAATACTATATAACGTTACACGTTATATCGTAATACTATATAACGTTATACGTTATATTCTAATACTATATAACGTTATACGTTATATCGTAATACTACACAACGTTATACGTTATATCGTAATACTATATAACGTTAAACGTTGTATCGTAATACAATATAACGTTATACTATATATCATAATACAATATAACGTTATACGTTATATCGTAATACTATATAACGTTATCCTATATATCATAATACTATATAACGTTATACGTTATATCGTAACACCATATAACGTTATACGTTTTTACGTAATACAATATAACCTTATACGTTATATCGTAACACCATATAAC
>NW_025219858.1:0-1392 GCF_014825855.1 Bombus pyrosoma | reverse complement strand
TTATGAAGCATTAGGTTATAACGTATAACGTTGTGTACTATTATAGTATAACGTATAAGGTTATGTACTATTACGTTGTAGCGTATAATGTTATGTAGTAAAACGATAAGACGTATAACGCTATATAGTATAACGATATAACGTGTAACGTTATGTAGTATTACGATGTAACGTATAACGTTATGTAGCATTAGGTTATGACATATAACGTTATGTACTATTATGTTATAACGTATAACGTCATGTAGCAATAGGTTATAACGTATAACGTTATGTAGTATTACGTCACACCGTATAACGTTATATTGTAATACTTTATAACGTTTAACGTTATGTAGTATAACGTTATAACGTATGACATAATGTAGTATTACTGTATAACGTACGACGCTATGTGGCATTACGATATAACGTATAACGTTATGTAGCATTAGGTTATAATGTATAACGTAATGTACTATTATGTTATAATGTATAACATTATGTAGAATTGCGATATAACGTATAATGTTATGTAGCATTAGGTTATGACGTATAACGTTATGTACTATTGTGTTATAACGTATAACTTTATGTACTATTGCACTATAACATATAACGTTACGCAGTATAACGATAAAACGCATAACGTTATATAGTATAACGATATAACGTATAACGTTATGTAGTATTACGATTAAACGTATAGCGTTATGTAGCATTAGGTTATAACGTATAACGATATGTACTTATATGTTATAACGTATAACGTTATGCAGCATTACGTTATAACGTATAACGTTATGCACTATTGTGTTATAACGTATAAGGTTATGTACTATTACGTTATAGCGTATATCGTTATGTAGTATAACGGTATAACGTATAACGTTATATAGTATAACGATATAACGTATAACGTTATTTAGTATTACGATATAACGTATAACGTTATGTAGCATTAGGTTATAACGTATAACGATATGTACTATTATGTTATAACGTATAACGTTATGCAGCATTACGTTATAACGTATAACGTTATGTACTATTATGTTATAACGTATAAGGTTATGTACTATTACGTTATAGCGTATAATGTTATGTAATATAACGATATAACGTATAACGTTATATAGTATAACGATATAACGTGTAACGTTATTTAGTATTACGATATAACGTATAACGTTATGTAGCATTAGGTTATAACGTATAACGATATGTACTATTATGTTATAACGTATAACGTTATGCAGCATTACGTTATAACGTATAACGTTATGTACTATTATGTCATAACGTATAAGGTTATGTACTATTACGTTATAGCGTATAATGTTATGTAATATAACGATATAACGTATAACGTTATATAGTATAACGATATAACGTGTAACGTTATTTAGTATT
>NW_025219857.1:0-2055 GCF_014825855.1 Bombus pyrosoma | reverse complement strand
AGGATTACGATATAACGTATAACGTTATGTAGCATTACCATATAACGTATAACGTTATATAGCATTACGTTATAACGTGTAACGTTATGTAGTATTACGTTATAATGTATAACGTTATGTATTATTGAGTTGTAACGTATGACCTTATATATCATTACTATATAACGTATAACGCTGTATAGTGTTACTTTATAACGAATAACGTTATGTAGCATTACGATATAACGTATAACGTTATATAGCATTACGTTATAACGTATAACGTTATGTAGGATTACGATATAACGAATAACGTTATGTAGCATTACGATATAACGTATAACGTTATGTAGGATTACGATATAACGTATAACGTTATGTAGCATTACGATATAACGTATAAGGTTATATAGCATTACGTTATAACGTATAACGTTATATAGCATTACGTTATAACGTATGACGTTATGTAGTATTACGTTATAATGTATAACGTTATATAGTATTACGTTATAACGTATTACGTTATGTAGGATTACGGTATAACGTATAACATTATGTAGCATTACGATATAACGTACAACGTTATGTAGCATCACGATATAACGTATAACGTTATATAGCATTACGTTATAGCGTGTAACGTTATGTAGTATTACGTTATAATGTATAACGTTATGTACTATTGAGTTGTAACGTATGACCTTATATATCATTACTACATAACGTATAACGCTGTATAGTGTTACTTTATAACGAACAACGTTATGTAGCATTACGATATAACGTATAACGTTATGTAGAATTACAATATAACGAATAACGTTATGTAGCATTACGATATAACGTATAACGTTATATAGTATTACGTTATAACGTATAACGTTATATAGTATTACGTTATAACGTATAACGTTACGTAGTATTACGTTATAATGTATAACGTAATATAGTATTACGTTATAACGTATTACGTTATGTAGGATTACGATATAACGTATTACGTTATGTAGGATTACGATATAACCTATAACGTTATGTAGCATTACCGTATAACGTATAACGTTATTTAGCATTATGTTGTAACGCATAACGTTATATAGTATTACGTTATAACGTATAACGTTATGTAGGACTACGATATAACGAATAACGTTATGTAGCATTACGATATAACGTATAACGTTATGTAGCATTACGTTATAACGTATGACGTTATATAGTATTACGTTATAACGTATAACGTTATGTAGTATTACGTTATAATGTATAACGTAATATAGTATTACGTTATAACGTATTACGTTATGTAGGATTACGATATAACGTATTACGTTATGTAGGATTACGATATAACGTATAACATTATGTAGCATTACGATATAACGTACAACGTTATGTAGCATCACGATATAACGTATAACGTTATGTAGGATTACGATATAACGAATAACGTTATGTAGCATTACGATATAACGTATAACGTTATGTAGGATTACGATATAACGTATAACGTTATGTAGCATTACGATATAACGTATAAGGTTATATAGCATTACGTTATAACGTATAACGTTATATAGCATTACGTTATAACGTATAACGTTATGTAGTATTACGTTATAATGTATAACGTTATATAGTATTACGTTATAACGTATTACGTTATGTAGGATTACGATATAACGTATAACATTATGTAGCATTACGATATAACGTACAACGTTATGTAGCATCACGATATAACGTATAACGTTATATAGCATTACGTTATAGCGTGTAACGTTATGTAGTATTACGTTATAATGTATAACGTTATGTACTATTGAGTTGTAACGTATGACCTTATATATCATTACTACATAACGTATAACGCTGTATAGTGTTACTTTATAACGAACAACGTTATGTAGCATTACGATATAACGTATAAGGTTATATAGTATTACGTTATAACGTATAACGTTATATAGCATTACGTTATAACGTATAACGTTATGTAGCATTACGACATAACGTATAACGTTATATAGTATTACGTTATAACGTATAACGTTATGTAGGATCACGATATAA
>NW_025219856.1:0-1381 GCF_014825855.1 Bombus pyrosoma | reverse complement strand
TACGATATAACGTATAACGTTATGTAGTATAACGATATAACGTATAACGTTATATGGTATTACATAATATGGTATAACGATATATGGTATTACGATATAACGTATAACGTTATGTAGTATTACGATATAACGTATAACGTTATGTGGTATTACGATATAACATATGACGTTCTGTAGTATAACGATATAACGTATGAAGTTATGTGGTATTAGGATATAACGTATAACGTTATTTGGTATTACGATATAACGTATAACGTTATGTGGTATTACGATATAACGTATGACGTTATGTAGTATAATGATATAACGTATAACTTTATATGGTATTACGATATAACGTATAACGTTATATGGTATTACAATATAACCTATAACGTTATGTAGTACTACGATATAACGTATAACGTTATATGGTATTACGTTATAACGTTTAAAGTTATGTAGTATTACGGTATGACGCATAACGTTATATGGTATTACGATAATAAATATAACGTTATATAGTATTACGTGATAACGTATAACGTTATGTGGTAATACGATATAACGAATCACGTTATGTAGTATTACGATATTACGTATAACGTTATGTAGTACTACGATATAACGTAAGACGTTATGTACTATTAAGATATGACGTATAACGTTATATGGTATTACATAATATGGTATAATGATATATGGTATTCCGAAATAACGTATAACGTTATAAGGCATTACCTTATAACGTATAACGTTAAGAAGTATTACGATATAACGTATAACGTTATGTGGTATAAAGATATAACGAATAACGTTATTTGGTGTTATGATATAACGTATTACGTTATGTGGTATTACGATATGACGTATGACGTTATGTGGTATAAAGATATAATGAATAACGTTATTTGGTGTTATGATATAACGTATTTCGTTATGTGGTATTACGATATAGCGTATGACGTTACGTAGTATAACGATATAACGTATAACTTCATATGGTAATACGATATAACGTATAACGTTATATGGTATTGCAATATAACCTATAACGTTATGTAGTATTACGGTATAACGTATAGCGTTATATAGTATAACATCATAACGTATAAGGTTATGCAGTATTACGATATAACGTATAACTTTATGTGGTATTACGATATAACGTATAACGTTATATAGTATTACGTTATAACGTATAACGTTATGTAGTATTACGGAATAACGTATAACGTTATATAGTATAACATCATAACGTATAAGGTTATGCAGTATTACGATATAACGTATAACCTTATGTGGTATTACGATATAACGTATAACGTTATATAGTATTACGTTATAACGTATAACGTTATGTGGTAATACGATATAACGTATCACGTTATGTAGTATT
>NW_025219855.1:0-1368 GCF_014825855.1 Bombus pyrosoma | reverse complement strand
TCGCAAGAGAAAAGCTTGGCAACGTGTGGCTCAACGAGTACCATTTGCTAAAGCCGTCTCGCTTTATTGATGCCATTAAGATGAGAACAAATACCTTCGGCACTAAAGTGGCATTAGCTAGAGCAGACAGAAAAATTGATGTTATGTGCAGGAGGTGTCATGCCCAGCCCGAGAACCTAGGACACATTTTGGGACTCTGCCAATATACTAAAGGACTTAGAATAAAGAGGCATGACGAGGTAAAAACTCTCCTCGTCAAAAAGATACAGAACAAGAATGAGGTCTTTGTCGAGCCTTCAATAATGATCGGAGATAATCTATGCAAACCGGACCTCGTAATTAAAAACAAGGAACGGCTTCTTGTGGTCGACGTAACAGTCCGCTACGAGAATCGAGCTTATCTCCAAAAAGCAGCCAAAGAAAAGGTCGACAAGTACTCGTCTTGTCTTAATGAGTTGAAAAAGAGATATGGCATCAAGGAGGGAGCCGTTTTGCCGGTGGTACTCGGCAGTAGAGGAACAGTAACGCCGGAAACGGTTGAGAATCTCAAAACCCTAGGAATATCTAAGAAAGACATTAAAACGATTGTTATGATAGTGTTGGGTAGCTCTATAGAGACGTGCAACTTATTCTTGGATGGATAGACGAACGCTTTTAAAACTATTTATTTATGTATTTATTGATTGATTTATTAAATGAATTGTACAAATGAAATTGTAAATATGCAATGATTATCCAGTCATTTTACTTAATGACATGATTTATTCAATTTAAATGATTGACTGGTCTTATTGTTTTAACTACTTATTTATTCAATGATTTTATACGTGTTATTTATTAAAAGTTTTATTGTTTGAGCGGTTGCCTTACTATTGACTATGTCAATTCTAAGGTAAACTGAATTTTAATCCCTACGAGGGGGTACTTCGGAAGTATGGGGCTTCATTTTGAAGCACCACAGAATATAACCGCCGGTGACATGCCCGCCGCATCAGCGTGAGGAGCAATCCCCCCGGATGTGGCGTGCATGTTTAAACGGAGTGCGGCGACGAAGAAGCGAAAGACGACATCTCTTTAAATCGGCTTGCCGATGAACGGTTGCTAGTAATCGTGAAGTTTGGAATAAGTTCATTGTTACCCGTAACAAATATGGAAGTCGTTCCTTTGTGACTGATGACGACTGCCTTGCTTTGGTTGATGATTTGGTAAACGGAAGGTCCTTTTCTGTTCGAATGCAAAACAATTCGCAGAATTCGATTATGATAAAAATATAGCCTCGGGCGCAGCGCCTCTAGGTCCCGGAGGCGCTGTGGCGGATTTTTCCGCTCTGGAGGGAAAAACGGAATTGTCTACGGAAACGAAATTGGA
>NW_025219854.1:0-1359 GCF_014825855.1 Bombus pyrosoma | reverse complement strand
TATACGTTATATCGTATTGCTATATGACGTTATACGTTATATTCTAATACTACATTACGTTATACGTCATATCGTAATACCACATAACGTTATACGTTATAACGTAATACTATACAACATTATGCGTCATATCGTAACACCACATAACGTTATACGTTATATCGTATTGCTATATAACGTTATACGTTATAACCTAATACTACATTACGTTATACGTCATATCGTAATACCACATAACGTTATACGTTATATCATAATACTACATTACGATATGCGTCATATCATATTACCACATGACGTTATGCGTTATAACGCAATACTATGTAACGTTATACGTCATATCGTAACACCACATAACGTTATACGCTATATCGTATTGCTATATGACGTTATACGTTATATCCTAATACTACATTACGTTATACGTCATATCGTAATACCACATAACGTTATACGTTATAACGTAATAATATATAACGTTATACACCATATCGTATTGATATATGACGTTATACGTTATAACGTAATACTATGTAACGTTATATGTTATAACGTAACACCACATAGCGTTATACGTTATATCGTATTGCTATATGACGTTATACGTCATATCGTAACACCACATAACGTTATACGTTATATCGTATTGCTATATGACGTTATACGTTATACCGTAATACCACATAACGTTATATGTTATAACGTATTGCTATATGATGATATACGTTATATCCTAATACTACATTACGTTATACCTCATATCGTAATGCCACATAACGTTATACGTTATAACGTAATACTATGTGACGTTATACGTCATATCGTAACACCACATAACGTTATACGTTATATCCTATTGCTATATGACGTTATACCTTATATGCTAATACTACATTACGTTATACCTCATATCGTAATACCACATAACGTTATACGTTATATCGTATTACTATATAACGTTATACGTCATATCGTAACACCACATAACGTTATACGTCATATCGTAACACCACATAACGTTATACGCTATATCGTATTGCTATATGACGTTATACGTTATATCCTAATACTACATTACGTTATACGTCATATCGTAATACCACATAACGTTATACGTTATAACGTAATAATATATAACGTTATACACCATATCGTATTGATATATGACGTTATACGTTATACCGTAATACCACATAACGTTATATGTTATAACGTAATACCATGTAACGTTATAAGTCATATCGTAACACCACATAACGTTATACGTTATAACGTAATACTATATAACGTTATACGTCACATCGTAACACCACTTAACGTTATACGTTATATCGTGGTACCACATAACGTTAAACATTA
>NW_025219853.1:0-1349 GCF_014825855.1 Bombus pyrosoma | reverse complement strand
CAGTCGCTAAAGCTGCCGACCAAAAATCAAGAAGTAGGGTACATGGTGCGAGGAACCTAAAACACGAAGTAGGCTTGTCCGCTGCTCGTACGGCTATCGTCGTTGGTAGGTTACGTGGTCCTCCGAAAATGTCGATACAAAATCGTCCCATCTACGTTGGACCGCGAAAATGTATTAGACTGTAATTGATAGTATGTACTATAATTCGACTGCTTGCTTTCGCAAGAACAAGAAACGGTTTTGTCCGGCGAAAATAATTCAGAATTGTAGCGTAAAGCTTGAAGTAAAATGGCTCCATTGAGACGGCAATTTATATCGGCGACGCCAATTCTCCAGCGAAATATCGACAATGTCACTTACTTTGACGCTCAGTCGTGCAAAGCGTTACATTCATTCGGTTAAAGTGGAATACTACCTGTATCGTCGCACATCCGTTATTGAATATTAAATAAAAAATATCACCGCTGTAATTAGAGATATATCGCTAATTCGATGCGAGAAATACTCCTCATTTGCTTCCAAATACAACGCACATCATACGGTTTAGGCTATCTCAACTCTGATCAATGACAAATCCAGCGTAATTGCAGATTGTCATATTCAGGCTTTCATGTTCATATCAAAGTGTCTCCGTTTCTGTATCTGACATGTCGATAATTTGGTGCGCGTGATACTTCACAAATGCTTCCAAATAAAGAGCATGACATCCGGTTTGCGCTTCGTCTACTCTGGTCAAGGTTAAGACGAGCGTATTTCCAGTTTTGCATATTCATGCATGAATATTCATTTGAAAGTATCTCCGCTGCTATCCTTGATATGCTGATAATTCGATGCGACTTACACTCCCCACATGCTGCGAAATACGTGGAACGACATCCGGTTTGAGCTATGTCAACCCTTGTCTAGGTCAAGACCAGCGTAGTTTCAGTTTTCCATATTCAAGCATGAATATTCATCTGAAACTATATCCGCTGATATTGGCGATATGTCGATAATTCGATGCGCGTTATACACCTCATACGCTGCCAAGTACAGAGCACGACATCCGCTTTGAACTATGTGAAGTCTGATCTAGGTCAAACCCTGTGTATTTGCCCTTTTGCATATTCAGACTGCAATATTCAATTGAATGTACCTCATCTGCTATTCGTCATATGTCGGCATCACGATGCGCGTTATACTTCACATATGCTACCAAATACAGAGCACGACATCCGGTTTGAGCTATATCAACTCCGGGTAATGCCAAACCCAGCGTATTTCCAGTTTTGTATATACAAGCTTGTATATTCATCCGAACGTATCTCCGCTGCTTTTGGTGATATGTCGATAGTTCTATGCGCGGTATA
>NW_025219852.1:0-1331 GCF_014825855.1 Bombus pyrosoma | reverse complement strand
GTGGCGGGCGCTACGGTCGGCGAGTAAAATGGAGAATAAGGAACGCTTATACATTAGAAATATTTGAATCAGGAACGAAATAACAGTTAATTATCGCCAACATCGAGATACGATTGCATTTTGCACGCTTCTTTTATGGCATCGGCGTTGAACGTGCCGGGCACTACGTTCGGCGTGTAAAATGGAGAAATAAGAGCGCTTATACGTTAGAAATATTTCAATCAGGAACGAAATAACAGTTAATTATCTTCAAAATCGAGCTAGGATTGCATTCTGCAAGCTATTATTATAGCTTCGACGCTGAACGTGGCATGCACTACGTTCGGCGTGTAAGATGGAGGAAAAGGAGCGCTTAAACGTTAGAAATATCTCAATCAGGAACGAAATAACAGTTAATTATCGTCAAGATCGAGTTACGATTGCATTTTGCAAGTTTCCTTGATAGCTTCGACGTTGAATCTGGAATGCACTACGTTCGGCGTGTAAAATGGAGGAAATAGAGCGCATAAACGTTAGAAATATCTCAAGCAGGAACGAAATAACAGTTAATTATCGTCAAGATCGAGTTACGATTGCATTTTGCAAGTTTCCTTGATAGCTTCGACGTTGAATCTGGAATGCACTACGTTCGGCGTGTGAAATGGAGGAAATAGAGCGCTTATACGTTAGAAATATTTCAATCAGGAACGAAATAACAGTTAGTTGTCGTCAAAATCGACGTACCATTGCATTTTGCAAACTTCCTTGATAGTTTCGACGCTGAACGTGGCATGCACTACGTTTGGCGTGTAAAGTGAAGAAAAAAGAGCGCTTGAACGTTAGAAATATCTCAGTCAGAAAAGAAATAACAGTTAGTTGTCGTCAAAATCTACGTACCATTGCATTTTGCAAGCTTCCTTGATAGTTTCGACGCTGAACGTGGCGGGCACTACGTTCGGCGAGTAAAATGGAGAATAAGGAGCGCTTATACGTTAGAAATATCTCAATCAGGAACGAAATAACAGTTAGTTGTCGTCAAAATCGACGTACCATTGCATTTTGCAAACTTCCTTGATAGTTCCGACGCTGAACGTGGCATGCACTACGTTCGGCGTGTAAGATGAAGAAAGAAGAGCGCTTAAACGTTAGAAATATCTCAATCAGGAACGAAATAACAGTTAATTAACGTCAAAATCGAGTTACGATTTCATTTTGTATGCTTCTTTTATGGCATCGTCGCTGAACGTGGCGGGCGCTACGGTCGGCGAGTAAAATGGAGAATAAGGAACGCTTATACATTAGAAATATTTGAATCAGGAACGAAATAACAGTTAATTATCGCCAACATCGAG
>NW_025219851.1:0-1328 GCF_014825855.1 Bombus pyrosoma | reverse complement strand
TAACGTGTATCGATATGTAGCATTACGATATAACGTATAACGTTATATAGCATTACGTTATAACGTATAACGTTATATGGTAATACGTCATGACGTATAACGTTATGTAGAATTACGGTATAACGTATAACGTTATGTAGCATTACGTTATAACGTATAACGTTATGTAGTGTTACGTTATAACGTATAATGTTATATGATAATACGTTATGACATAAATCGTTATGTAGTGTTAACATATAACGTGTATCGATATGTAGCATTACGATATAACGTATAACGTTATATAGCATTACGTTATAACGTATAACGTTATGTAGTGCTACGTTATAACGTATAACGATATATGGTAATACGTCATGACGTATATCGTTATGTAGTATTACGATGTAACGTATAAGGGTATGTAGCATTACGTTAAAACGTATAACGTTATGTAGTGTTACGTTATAACGTATAACGATATATGGTAATACGTTATAGCGTATAACGTTATGTAGTATTACGATGTAACGTATAACGTTATGTAGCATTACGATATAACGTATAACGATATATAGCTTTACGTTATAACGTATAACGTTATGCAGTATTGCGTTATAACGTATATCGTTATATGGTAACACGTTATAACGTATAACGTTATGTAGTATTAACATATAACGTGTATCGGTATGTAACATTACGATATAACGTATAACGTTATGTAGCATTACGATATAACGTTTAACGTTATATAGCATTGCGTTATAACGTATAACGTTATGTAGTGTTACGTTATAACGTATAACGATATATGGTAATACGTTATAACGTATAACGATATGTAATATTACGATGTAACGTATAACGGTATGTAGCATTGCGTTATAACGTATAACGTTATGTAGTGTTACGTTATAACGTATAGCCATATATGCTAATACGTTATAACGTATAACGTTATGCAGTACTTCGTTATAACGTATAACGTTATGCAGTACTTCGTTATAACGTATAACGTTATATGGTAATTTGTTTTGACATATGTCGCTATGTAGTATAAAGATATAACGTGTATCCATATGTAGCATTACGATATAACGTATAACGTTATATAGCATTACGTTATAACGTATAACGTTATATGGTAATACGTCATGACGTATAACGTTATATAGTATTACGGTATAACGTATAACGTTTTGTAGCATTACGTTATAACGTATAACGTTATGTAGTGTTACGTTATAACGTATAATGTTATATGGTAATACGTTATGACATAAATCGTTATGTAGTGTTAAGATATAACGTGTATCGACATGTAGCATTACGATATAACGTAT
>NW_025219850.1:0-1321 GCF_014825855.1 Bombus pyrosoma | reverse complement strand
GAATATTCAATCTTGAATATGCAAAACTGGAAATGCGATCGTCTTTACCTATAGCAGAGTTGACGTAGCGGAAGCCTGGTGTCGTTCCACGTATTTCGCAGCATATTTGGAGTATGAAGCCCGCAGAATTGTAGACAAATCTCGAATAGCATTGGGGATACGTTCAATTGAATATAGAAGCATGAATATGCAAAACGGCAAATAGGCTGGTCTTAACCTGGACCAGAGTTGACGTTGCGCAAACCGGATGTCGTGCTCTGTATTTGGCAGCATTTGTGAAGTATCACGCGCATCGAAATGCTAACATATCAGTAATAGCACTGGATACATGATCAAGTGAACATTGTAGCATAAATATGCAAAACTGCGAATACTCTGGATTTGACCTAGACCAGAGTTGACATGGCGCAGGCCGGATGTCGTGCTTTGTGTGGGGCAGTAAATGTTGACTATAATGCGCGTGGAATTGTCGATATCTCTTCAATAGGAGCGGAGATACGTTGATTTGAATATTTAAGACAGAATGTGTAAAACTGCAACTACGCTGGGTTTGACAGGGATCATTGTTGACATAGCGCAAACCGGATGTCGTGCTCTGTATTTGGCAGCATTTTTGAAGTATCACACACCTCAAAATGCCAACATATCACCAATAGCAGAGGATGCATGATCAATTGAATATTATAGCATGAATATGCAAAACTGCAAATTCACAGGATTTAACATAGACCAAATTTGTCATGACACTGACCGGATGTTGTGCCCTATATTTGGCGGCAAATGTGGCCTATAATGCGCGTTGTATTGTCGACATATCACCAATAGTAGCTTAGGTACGTCCAGATGAATATTCAAGCTTGAATATGGAAAACAGGTAATCCGCTGGTCTTTAACCATACCAGAGTTGACGTAGCGCAAACCGAATGTCGTGATCTGTATTGGCAGTATATGTGGAGTATAACGCGCATCGAATTATAGCCGTATCTCGAATCGCAACAAATACACAATCAATTGAACATCGAAGCATGAATATGCCAAAGAGCAACTACGCAGAATTTTGCACAGCCCAGAAGTGACATAGCGCAAACCGGATGTCGGTCCACGTATTTGGTAGCATACGTCGAGTATAACGCGCTCAGAAATGTAGAGATATCTCGAATAGCAGCGGAGATACGTCTTATTGAATATTCAAGGCTGAATATGCAAAGCTGTAACTGCGCTGGATTTCGCAATGCCCAGATTTGACGTTCGCAAACCGAATGTCGTGCGCTGTATGTGGCAGCATATCAGGTGAATAACGCGCATCGAATTATCGACATAT
>NW_025219849.1:0-1298 GCF_014825855.1 Bombus pyrosoma | reverse complement strand
TCGTAACAGCATATAACGTTATACGTTATAACGTATTACTACATAACGTTATACGTTATATCGTAACAGTATATAACGTTATACGTTATAACGTAATGCTACATAACGTTATACGTTATATCGTAATACTACATAACGTTATACGTTATAACGTAATGCTACATAACGTTATACCTTATAACGTAACATAATATAACGTGATACGTTATAACGTAATAGTATATAACGTTATACGTTTTAACGTAATGCTACATTACGTTATACGTTATAACGTAATACCTCATCACGTTATTCGTTATAGCGTAATGCTACATAACGTTATACGTTATATCGTAATGCTACATAACGTTATACGTTATATCGCAAAACTACATAACGTTATACCTTACAACGTAATGCTATATAACGTTATACGTTATAACGTAATGCTGCATAACGTTATACGTTATATCGTAACAGTATACGACGTTATACGTTATAACGTAATGCTACGTAACGTTGTACGTTATATCGTAACAGTATATAACGTTATACGTTATAACGTAATGCTACATAACGTTATACGTTATATCGCAAAACTACATAACGTTATACCTTAGAACGTAATGCTATATAACGTTATACGTTATAACGTAATGCTACATAACGTTATACGTTATATCGCAAAGCTACATAACGTTATACCTTAGAACGTACTGCTATATAACGTTATACGTTATAACGTAATGCTGCATAACGTTGTACGTTATATCGTAACAGTATATAACGTTATACGTTATAACGTAATGCTACATAATTTTATACGTTATATCGTAATACTACATAACGTTATACCTTATAACGTAACATAATATAACGTTATACGTTATAACGCAATAGTATATAACGTTATACGTTTTAAGGTAATGCTACATTACGTTATACGTTATAACGTAATACCTCATCACGTTATTCGTTATAGCGTAATGCTACATAACGTTATACGTTATATCGTAATACTACATAACGTTATACGTTTTAACGTAATGCTACATTACGTTATACGTTATATCGCAAAACTACATAACGTTATACCTTAGAATGTACTGCTATATAACGATATACGTTGTAACGTAATGCTGCATAACGTTATACGTTATATCGTAACAGTATATAACGTTGTACGTTATAACGTAATGCTACATAACGTTATACGTTATATCGTAATACTACATAACGTTATACGTTATAACGTAATGCTACATAACGTTATACCTTATAACGTAACATAATATAACGTTATACGTTATAACGTAATA
>NW_025219848.1:0-1444 GCF_014825855.1 Bombus pyrosoma | reverse complement strand
CCAGCTGGCGCGCTTCCTCGCGATCGCGTCTCTCCGCGAACATTTGAACAAAGTGAGATATATCTGAACACGGCTACTCAGTTAAAGCAACAATTACATGAAATACGGTATGTATGCACTACAGCCAATGCGTGGTCTAATAGAAGAAGGAGTTTCCTCGGTGTCATTGTACGCTGCTTAGGTTGAATTGCATTCGAGCCACATTTGTAGGAGGCTTCCTTCTCCTATCTTCATCCATTAACGTTGGCTATAATCAATGGGCATCGCGCATCGTTACCCTCACTTTCCTAGTCGTTCAAAAAGCACACCCGCAAAGAGCTTTCCTCCTGTGGCGGCACTCGACAGCAAAAATTCCACCACTGGAACCTAACTAGCGTCGGACGACGGCGGCGCAGTGGTTAGCGCCGTAGCTTACGAACATTGGGGACACGGGTTCGAATCCCGGCGGCCGCAGTCCGATTTTTCTTTGACGTCATCTAAATAAGAAGAAAATACCTACCACAGTACCCCAGCAGCGACATCTATACAGCCAGGAGCTACAAATATCTCGGACATAAGAAAGAAGGTGGAGAAAAAGAAAAAAAAAGTGTGTTTCGTCCAGAGCCTGCTAGTGGACTCATCAGTAAGGTATAATACCTAGCAGGCTCATGTCTTAGACACAATGAAGTCAACGAAGAGGCCGAGAGATGGTAATTTGCCTCTTCGACACTGTATCTAAAGTTGGAAGATTCTTCTACCACTCTCTCATGCGACGTGTCCCAGTGACCGGCTTCCCCGACTCCTGACCTACTAACAATCCCCACTATAAGAAGATCAGGAGGGGAGAAATACAGTAGGCCTTAAACTCTAAGTTTTAACTCTAACTTAAGTTAAGCCCCTGTTTTTCGTGCGTCCTACGCACGGTGTAATATAGGACAACACCCTCTGTGAGTGTGTCACTATATTTTGTCACAGCTATTGGATTTTTTATTGCTATAAAACTGCTCTCTCCCAGGGCCGCCCAAGGGACCGGAGCGTCGCGAAAAATCCTCCGTTTTCTTTCCACTCAATCAGTCCATATTCTTTGCCCATCGCTGGTTTCCCAAACATCTGCTGAAAACGTAATTAAACGCAACAACAATTTGTGAAACAGGAGGGAAAGACTATGGATGTGCAAACCTGATATAAGTGAAGGAAAAGGAAGAAAGAGAGGAAGTAGTACAGTGTTTCGTCCGAGATCTGCTAGTGCGGACTCTTCAGTAAGACCCCCCCTAGCAGACCTTTACCTTAGACACTGGAATAGGAAAGTTTATGTTGGAAGTTATATTTATTGAAACAAACAGTCAATGTGACCACTAGTGAGAAAGCATTAACATCGGTAGCCGTTTGTTGATGTCGATGGCCCTCTGGTGACAAGTGTAAGACGTATTCTACAAACGTAATTTAAACTATAAACCATTATAAT
>NW_025219847.1:0-1436 GCF_014825855.1 Bombus pyrosoma | reverse complement strand
CGCTCAATTTTCCAAAAATTTCAACCAAGTAGGCAAGTTTAACAACAAAATTATCGTTTGTCCACAAATGTCCATCTTCATGATGATTTTCTTCGAGACAGGTTGTTATCTGTTTTTTGAGTTCAAACACCTTTTGAATCATTTTTGCACGAGATAGCCAGCCAAGTTCACAATAATACGAAAGTGAG
Organism: Bombus pyrosoma; assembly: GCF_014825855.1. Classification (NCBI taxonomy): domain Eukaryota; kingdom Metazoa; phylum Arthropoda; class Insecta; order Hymenoptera; family Apidae; genus Bombus; species Bombus pyrosoma. Next base: position 1,248 of record NW_025219847.1, on the reverse strand, counting down.
GTATAAATGTTCGAGTGCCAAGTGGCGCGATCGCACTTCTTCTATTTTGTGTCCTAAAGTGCCAGTTACCGTTTACCGATACAGGTCGGTTACCGTTCAGTCTTTGGTAAATGAAGACAAAAGTGGAGTAATATTATACTTTGTAAGCGTACGCGTTTCTATTCTTCTACACAACCATTACTGTAATAATGTAATTCGAACTAAATTATATATAATAGACTATAAAAAACAATAACGAAATGTACGTTTATATCAACATTCATTTTTCATTTATATTAACACAAAACACACTCCACTAGTTTTATATGCAAGGTGATAATACGGCTAATTTTTGAGTTAATCGGTAAGAATTAGGTAATAGTAATTATAAGATGAATCTGATGAACAAGACAACAGCTTATTTTCATTAATATTAACGATATACATAGTACTTTATAAAGATAGATTTAATTATGCTGGTCGTACTAAAGTTTGAAAATTAACATTTTGTCCATTTTCCCTTATTTTTTCATATTACCTTCGAGTCTTGTCGAGTCTGTGTGTGTTGTCTATTAAATTTTTAATAATTTATGGTTCGATATTATAACATTCCAGTCGTGTTCTCTTCCACAACTCATGAACCGTTAAACATGGATTATCATACATTGTGGCGGCCACTTTATTCCAGAAAACTTTTGATTTTCTAACCAAGTTTCTACTACCTGTGCAGTCTGGTTGGGGTCCTCGTCTTGTTGAAATATTACTTTGTTCATCAGATCCAATAGAATTAGAAGGTGAGTTATTTTATCAAATGTTTAAATAATGCTCCCCGATTCGAACTAAGGGGCCCACACCCTTGCGAGTAAAGTAGCCCAACAGAGAATTGAACCACCCCCAAACTTCATAATTTATCCTATCACTATTTTCGAACCAAGTCCAATACCAGGACTTCCCGCCAGACTCAAATCTTGTCAAAGATTTTTGTTCCGTCAGATCATATAATTTTTTATCAATACTCTGTCGTCTATTTTTTGTACCTATCGACAAATGTTTTTTGTAATTTAATATTTTTATCTGAAAGAGCTGGTTTACGTTTCTCTCCTTTCTGTCTATCTTCGTTCTATCTGAAATAAGTCATGGTCTACCATTTCTTGAAGAAATTGATGCGCTACCAATAGGTCTTTTTTATTCCCGTAACTTTTGATTTCTCTGCAGTTTGCCGCAATGATAAACCTTTATCACACAATGAAATGGTACTGTTTTTTTTTT
>NW_025219846.1:0-2055 GCF_014825855.1 Bombus pyrosoma | reverse complement strand
ACACGTTATAACGTATTACCATATACAGTTATACGTTATAGCGTAACACTACATAACGTTATACGTTATAACGTAATGCTACATAACGTTATACGTTATACCGTAATTCTACATAACGCTATACGTTATATCGTAATGCTATATAACGTTATACGTTATACCGTAATACTACATAACGTTATACGTCATAACGTATTACAATATAACGTTATACGTTATAACGTAATGCTACATAACGTTTTACGTTATACCGTAATGCTACATAACGTTATACGTTATAACGTAGTGCTACATAACGTTATACGTCATACCGTAATACTTCACAACGTTATACGTCATAACGTATTACCATATAACGTTATACGTTATATCGTAATGCTTCATAACGTTATACGTTTCATCGTAATACTACATAACGTTATACGTTATAACGTATTACCATATACCGGTATACGTTATAGCGTAACACTACATAACGTTATACGTTATAACGTAATGCTACATAACGTTATACGTTATACCGTAATACTACATCACGTTATACGCTATATCGTAATGCTATATAACGTTATACGTTATAACGTAATGCTACATAACGTTATACGTCATACCGTAATACTACATAACGTTATACGTTATGTCGTAATGCTACATAACGTTATACGGTATATCGTAATGCTACATATCGATTAACGTTATATCTTAATACTACATAACGATATATGACATAGCGTATCACCATATAACATTATACGTTATATTGTAATGCTACATAACGTTATACGTTATAACGTCATGCTACATAACGTTATACGTTATATCGTAATGCTACATAACGTTATACCTTATACCGTAATGCTACAAAACGTTATACGTTATACCGTAATGCTACATAACGTTACACGTTACATCGTAAAACTACATAACGTTATACTTGTAACGTAATGCCATATATCTTAATACGTTATAACGTAACAGTACATACCGTTATACGCTATAACGTAATGCTACATATCGATACACGTTATATCTTAATACTACATAACGATATATGTCATAGCGTATCACCATATAACATTATACGTTATATTGTAATGCTACATAACGTTATACGTCATACCGTAATACTACATAACGTTATACGTTATATCGTAATACTACATAACGTTATACGTTATAACGTATTACCTTATAGCGTTATACGTTATAGCGTAGCACTACATAACGTTATACGTTATAACGTAATGCTACGTAACGTTATACGTTATACCGTAATACTACATATCGTTATACGTTATATGGTATTGCTACGTAACGTTATACGTTATACCGTAATACTACATAACGTTATACGTTATATCGTAATGCTACATATCGATAAACGTTATATCTTAATACTGCATAACGTTATACGTTATAACGTATAACCATATACCGTTATACGTTATAGCGTAACACTACATAACGTTATACGTTATAACGTAATGCTACGTAACGTTATACGTTATACCGTAACACTACATAACGTTATACGTTATATCGTAATGCTACATAGCGTTATACGTCAAACCGTAATACTACATAACGTTATACGTTATATCGTAATGCTACATAACGCTATACGTTATATCGTAATGCTACATATCGATAAACGTTATATCTTAATACTACATAACGTTATACGTTATAACGTAATGCTACATAACGTTATACGTTATACCGTAATACTACATAACGTTAAACGCCATAACGTATTACCATATAACGTCATACGTTATAACGTAATGCTATATAACGTTATACGTTATATCGTAATGCTACATATCGATACACGTTATATCTTAATACTACATAATGATATATGTCATAGCGTATTACCATATAACGTTATACGTTATACCGTAATACTACATAACGTTATACGTTATATCGTAATGCTACATATCGATAAAAGTTATATCTGAATACTACATAACGCTATATGTCATAGCGTATTACCATATAACATTATACGTTATACTGTAATGCTACATAACGTTATACGTTATAACGTAA
>NW_025219845.1:0-3936 GCF_014825855.1 Bombus pyrosoma | reverse complement strand
AATAGTATATAACGTTATAAGATATAATGTAATACTACATAACGTAATACGTTATATCGTAATACCACATAACGTTATACGTTATAACGTAATGCTATATAACGTTAAACGTTATAACGTAACACTATATAACGTTATACGTTATAAGCTAGTAGTATGTAACGTTATAAGGTATAATGCAATACTACATAACGTAATACGTTATATCGTAATACCACATACCGTTATACGTTATATCGTAATACCACATAACGTTATACCTTATAACGTAATGGTATATAACGTTATACGCTATAACGTAATAGTACATAACGTTATACGTTATAAGCTAATAGTATATAACGTTCTACGTTATAATGTAATACTACATAACGTAATAAGTTATATGGTAATACCACATACCGTTATACGTTGTAATGTAATGCTATAAAACGCTGTACGTTATAACGTAATACTATATAATGTTTTATGTCATAAGCTAATAGTATATAACCTTATACGTTACAATGTCATACTACATAACGTTATACGTTATATCGTAATACCACATACCGTTATACGCTATATCGTAATACCACATACCGTTATACCTTATAACGTAATGCTATATAACGATATACGTTATAACGTAATACTTTATAACGTTATACGTCATAAGCTAATAATATATAACGTTACACGTTACAATGTCATACTACATAACGTAATACGTTATAGCGTAATACCACATACATTTATACGTTATATCGTAATACCACATAACGTTATACGTTTTAACGTAATGCTATATAACGATATACGTTATAACGTAATACTATATAACATTATACGTTATAAGCTAATAGAATATAACGTTATAAATTATAACGTAATACTACATAACGTAATAAGTTATATCGTAATACCACATACCGTTATACGTTATAATGTAATTCTATATAACGTTATACGTTATAACGTAATAGTACATAACGTTATACGTTATAAGCTAACAGTATATAACGTTATAAATTATAATGCAATTCTACATAACGTAATAAGTTATATCGTAATACCACATACCGTTATACGTTATAATGTAATGCTATATAACGTTCTACGTTATAACGTAACAGTACATAGCGTTATACGTTGTAAGCTAATAGTATATAACGTTATACGTTATAATGTAATACTACATAACGTAATACGTTATATCGTAATACCACATAACGTTATACGTTATAAGGTAATGCTATATAACGTTATACGTTATAACGTAATACTATATAATAGTTATGTATGTTATACGTCATAAGCTGATAGTATATAACGTTATACGTTACAATGTCATACTACATAACGTAATACGTTATATCGTAATACCACATAACGTTATACGTTATAACGTAATGGTATATAACGTTATACGCTATAACGTAATAGTACATAACGTTATACGTTATAAGCTAATAGTATATAACGTTCTACGTTATAATGTAATACTACATAACGTAATAAGTTATATGGTAATACCACATACCGTTATTCGTTATAACGTAATGGTATATAACGTTATACGTTATAACGAGATACTATATAATGTTATACGTTATAAGCTAATAGTATATAACGTTATAAGATTAAATGTAATACTACATAACGTAATAGGTTTTATCGTAATACCACATAACGTTATACGTTATAAGTTAATACTATATAACGTTATACCACATAACGTTATACGTTATAACGTAATGCTATATAACGATATACGTTATAACGTAATACTTTATAACGTTATACGTTATAAGCTAATGGTATATAACGTTATAAGATATAATGTAATACTACATAACGTAATACGTTATATCGTAATACCACATAACGTTATACGTTATAACGTAATGCTATATAACGTTATGCGCTACAACGTACTACTACATAACGTTATACGTTATAAGCTAATAGTATATAACGTTATAAATTATAATGTAATACTACATAACGTAATATGTTATATCGTAATACCACATAACGTTATACGTTATAAGGTTATGCTATATAACGTTATACGTTATAACGTAATACTATATAACAGTTATGTATGTTATACGTCATAAGCTAATAGTATATAACGTTATACGTTACAATGTCATACTACATAACGTAATACGTTATAGCGTAATAACACATACCGTTCTACGCTATATCGTAATACCACATACCGTTATACGTTATAATGTAATGTTATATAACGTTATACGTTATAACGTAATAGTACATAACGTTATACGATGTAAGCTAATAGTATATAACGTTATACGTTATAATGTAGTACTACATAACGTAATACGTTATATCGTAATACCACATAACCTTATACGTTATAACGTAAAGCTATATAACGTTATTCGCTATAACGCAATACTACATAACGTTATACGTTATAAGCTAATAGTATATAACGTTATACGTTATAATGTAATACCACATAACGTAATATGATATATCGTAATACCACATACCGTTATACGTTATAACGTAATGCTATATAACGTTATACGGTATAACGTGATACTATATAACGTTATACGTTATAAGCTAATAGTATATAACGTTATAAGATATAATGTAATACTACATAACGTAATACGCTATATCGTAATACCACATACCGTTATACGTTATAACGTAATGCTATATAACGTTAAACGTTATAACGTAACACGATATAACGTTATACGTTATAAGCTAGTAGTATATAACGTTATAAGATATAATGTAATACTACATAACGTAATATGTTTTATCGTAATACCACATAACGTTATACGTTATAAGGTAATGCTATATAACGTTATACGTTATAACGTAATACTATATAATAGTTATGTATGTTATACGTCATAAGCTAATAGTATATAACGTTATACGTTTCAATGTCATACTACATAACGTAATACGTTATATCGTAATACCACATACCGTTATACGCTCTATCGTAATACCACATACCGTTATACGTTATAATGTAAGTTTATATAACGTTATACGTTATAACGTAATAGTACATAACGTTATACGTTGTAAGCTAATAGTATATAACGTTATACGTTATAATGTAATACTACATAACGTAATACATTATATCGTAATACCACATACCGTTGTACGTTGTAATGTAATGCTATATAACGTTGTACGTTATAGCGTAATACTATATAATGTTTTACGTCATAAGCTAATAGTATATAACGTTATACGTTACATTGTCATACTACATAACGTAATACGTTATATCGTAATACCACATAACGTTATACGCTATAACGTAATACTACATAACGTTTTACGTTATAAGCTAATAGTATATAACGTTATACGTTATAATATAATACTACATACTGTAATACGTTATATCGTAATACCACATAACGTTATACGTTATAACGTAAAGGTATATAACGTTATACGATATAACGTGATACTATATAACGTTATGCGTTATAAGCTAATAGTATATAACGTTATAAGGTATAATGTAATACTACATAACGTATACGTTATATCGTAATACCACATAACGTTATACGTTATAAGGTAATGCTATGTAACGTTATACGTTATAACGTAATACTATATAATAATTATGTATGTTATACGTCATAAGCTAATAGTATATAACGTTATAAGATTAAATGTAATACTACATAACGTAATATGTTTTATCGTAATACCACATAACGTTATACGTCATAAGGTAATACTATATAACGTTATACGTTATAACGTAATACTATATAATAGTTATGTATGTTATACGTCATAAGCTGATAGTATATAACGTTATACGTTACAATGTCATACTACATAACGTAATACGTTATATCGTAATACCACATAACGTTATACGTTATAACGTAATGGTATATAACGTTATGCGCTATAACGTAA
>NW_025219844.1:0-1346 GCF_014825855.1 Bombus pyrosoma | reverse complement strand
ACATAACGATATACGATGTAACGTAATATTACATAACGTTAAACGTTATGTCGTATTACTATATAACGATATTCTATATGACGTTATACGTTATAACGTAATACTATATTACGTTATACGATATAACGTAATGCTACATAACATTATACGTCACAATATAATACTACTGAACGTTATACGTTATAACGTATTTCCATATCACGATATACGTTATAACGAAATACTACATGACGGTATACGTTATAACGAAATACTACATAACGATATACGTTTTAACGTACTACCATAAAACGATATACGTTATAACGTATTGCCATATAACGATATACGATATAACGAAATACTACATAACGGTATACGTTGTAACGTAATACTACATAACGTTATACATGATAACGTATTACTATATAACGATATACGTTATAAAATGATACTATATCACGTTATATGTTATAACGTAATGCTACATAACGTTATACGTTATATCATATTACCATGTAACGTTATACGTTATAACGCAATACTACATAACGTTATACGTTATACTGTATTGCCATATAACATTATACGTTATAACCTATTACTATATAACGATATACGTTATAAAATAATACTATATAACGTTATATGTTCTAACGTGATGCTACATAACGTTATACGTTATAACGTAATACTACTGATCCTTATACGTTATAGCGTATTACTATATAACGATATACGTTATAACCTAATACTACATAATGTTATACGTTATAACGCAATACTACATAACGTTATACGTTATACTGTATTGCCATATAACGTTATACGTTATAACCTATTACTATATAACGATATACGTTATAACGTAATACTACATAACGATATACGTTGTAACGTAATACTATATAACGATATACATTATACTGCAGAGCCATATAACGTTATACGTTATAACGTAATACTATATAACGATATACGTTATAACGTAATACTACATAACGGTATACGTTATAACGTAATACTATATAAAGTTAAACGTTACAACGTAATAATATATCACGTTATACGTTATAACGTATTACCATATACCGATATACGTTATAACCTAATTCTATATGACGTTATACGTTACAACATAATACTACTGAACGTTATACGTTATAATGTATTACTATATAACAATATACGTTATAACCTAATACTATATAACGTAATACTACATAACGATATACGTTATACTGCAGAGCCATATAACGTTATACGTTATAACGTAATACTATATAACGATATACGTTATAACGTAATACTACATAACGGTATACGTTATAACGTAATACTATATAAAGTTAAACGTTACAACGTAA
>NW_025219843.1:0-1306 GCF_014825855.1 Bombus pyrosoma | reverse complement strand
CATATCGTTATACGTTATATCGTAATTCTACATATCGTTATACGTTATGTAGTAGTACCATATAACGTTATACGTTATATCGTAATACCACATATCGTTATACGTTATATCGTAATACTATATAGCCTTATACGATGTTACGTAGTGCTACATAACGTTATACGTTATAACGTAATACTACATATCGTTATGCGTTATACCGTAGTACCACATAACGTTATACGTTATATGGCATTACTATATATCGTTATACGTTATATCGTAGTACCATATAACGTTATACGTTATATCGTAATACTACATATCGTTATACGTTATATCGTACTACCATATAAAGTTATACGTTATAACGTAACACTACATATCGATATACGTTATTTCGTAGTACCATATAACGTTATACGTTATATCGCATTACTATATAACGTTATACGCTATAGCGTAATACTACATAACGTTATACACTGTAACGTAATGCTACATAACGTTATGCGTTACATCGTAATACGATATAACGTTTTACGTTATAACGCGATACTACATAACGTTATACGTTATATCGTAATACTACATATCGTTATGCGTTATATAGTAGTGCCATATAACGTTATACGTTATATCGTAATACTATACATCGTTATACATTTTAACGTAACACTACATAACGTTATACGTTATAACGTATTACTACATATAGTTATACGCTATAACGTAATACTACATAACGTTATACGTTATAACGTAATTCTGCATAACGTTATACGTTATATCGTAATTCTACATAACGTTATACGTTATAACGTAATACTACATATCGTTATACGTTATATCGTAATTCTACATATCGTTATACGTTATGTAGTAGTACCATATAACGTTATACGTTATATCGTACTACCACATATCGTTATACGTTATATCGTAATACTATATAGCGTTATACGTTGTTACGTAATGCTACATTACGTTATGCGTTATATCGTATTACTACATATCGTTATACGTTATATCGTAATACCATATAAAGTTATACGTTATAACGTAACACTACATATCGTTATACGTTATATTGTAGTATCATATAACGTTATACGTTATATCGTATTTCTACATAACGTTATACGTTATTTTATAATACTATATAGCGTTATATGTTGTTACGTAATTCTACATAACGTTATACGTTATAGCGTAATACTACATATTGTTATACGTTATATCGTATTACCATATAACCTTATACGTTATATCGTAGTACCATATAATGTTATACGTTATATCGTATTACTCTATAACGTTATACGTT
>NW_025219842.1:0-1188 GCF_014825855.1 Bombus pyrosoma | reverse complement strand
TGATATAGTATTATTTATAACGTATATGGGTATATAGTTATACGTTATCATGTATAACGTTATGTAGTATTACGTTATATAGTATTACGTTATAACGTATACCGTTATGTAGTATTTCGGTATAACGTAGATGGTTATATGGTAATACGTTATAACGTATATCGTTATATGGTAGTACGTTATAACGTATATCGTTATATGGTAATAAGTTATAACGTATAACGTTCAGTAGTATTACGTTATGACGTATAATGTTATCTAGCGTTACGTTATATCGTTTAACGTACTATAGTATTACGTTATAACGAATAACATCATATAGAATTAGGTTATAACGTATATCGTTATATGGTAATACGTTATAACGTATATCGTTATATGGTAGTAAGTTATTACGTATAACGTTCTGTAGTATTACGTTATGACGTATAATGTTAACTAGCATTACGTTATATCGTGTAACGTACTATAGTATTACGTTATAACGTATAACGTCATATAGAATTAGGTTATAACGTATATCGTTATATGGTAATACGTTGTAACGTATATCGTTATATGGTAGTAAGTTATATCGTATATCGTTATGTAGAATTACGTTATAATGTTTAACGTTATATATAGTATTACGTTATAACGTATATCGTTATAAGGTAATACGTTATCATGTATAACATTATGTAATATTACGTTACATAGTATTACGTTATAACGTATAACGTTATGTTGTATTGCGTTATAACGTATATCGTTATATGGTAATACGTTGTAACGTATATCGTTATATAGTAATACGATATAACGTATAACGTTATGTAATATTACGTTACATCGTATAACTTTATGTAGTATTACGTTATAGCGCATATCATTATATGTTAATACGTTATATCGTATAACGTAATATAGTATTACGTTGTAACGTTTAACGTATACCGTTATGTAGTATTTCGTTATAACGTACATCGTTATATGGTAGTACGTTATATCGTATATCGTTATGTAGTATTACGTTACATAGTATTACGTTATAACGTATAACGTTATGTTGTATTACGTTATAACGTATATCGTTATATGGTAGTACGTTATAACGTATATCGTTATGTAGTATTACGTTATATAGTATTTCATTCTAACGTATAACCTCAAGAAGTATTACGTTATAACGTATATTGTCATATGGTA
>NW_025219841.1:0-1184 GCF_014825855.1 Bombus pyrosoma | reverse complement strand
AAATACGTTACAACGTGTATCGTTATATAGTAATACGTTACAACGTATAACGTCATATAGCATTACGTTATAACGTGAAATGTTATGTAGTATTACGTTATAACGTACGACGTTATGTAGTATTTGTTTGTAACGTATATCGTTATAGAGTAATACGTTATAACGAAAAACGTTCAGTAGTATGACGTTATAACGTATAGCGTTATGTAGTACTAAGTTATATAGTATTGCTTTATAACGTATAACGTTATATAGTAATACGATATATAGTAATACGCTATAACGTATATCGTTATATAGTAGTACGTTATGATGTATAACGTTCAGTAGTATTTCGTTATAACGTATAACATTAGGTACTATTACGTTATAACGTATATCGTTTTATGGTAATACGTTATAACGTATAACACTATGTAATATTACCTTATAACGTATATCGTTATATGGTAATACGTTTTAACTTATAACACTATGTAATATTACCTTATAACGTATATCGTTATTTGGTAATACGTTATAACGTATATCGTTATGTAGTAATACGTTATGATGTATAACGTTCAGTAGTATTTCGTTATAACGTATAACATTATTTATTATTACGTTATAACGTATACCGTTTTATGGCAATACGTTATAACGTATAACACTATGTAATATTACCTTATAACGTATATCGTTATTTGGTAATACGTTATAACGTATATCGTTATGTAGTATTACGTTATGATGTATAACGTTCAGTAGTATTTCGTTATAACGTATAACATTATTTATTATTACGTTATAACGCATATCGTTTTATGGTAATACGTTATAACGTATAACCTTATGTAATATTACGTTATAACGTATATCGATATATGGTAATTCGTTAAAACGTGTGTCGTTATATGGAAATACGTTACAACGTGTATCGTTATATAGTAATACGTTACAACGTATAACGTCATATAGCATTACGTTATAACATATATCGTTATATAGTAATGCGTTATAACGATTAACGTTATGTAGTATTACGTTACATGGTATAACATTATGTAGTATTACGTTATAACGTACAACGTTATGTAGTATTACTTTATAACGTATATCGTTATGTAGTAGTACGTTATAACGAACAACGTTCAGTAGTATTACGTTATAACGTATAACGTTATGTATTATTACGTTATAAC
>NW_025219840.1:0-1087 GCF_014825855.1 Bombus pyrosoma | reverse complement strand
AGCTTACACGCCGAATGTAGTGCGTGCTGGTTCTAACGTTGAAACAATACCTTCAGCTCGCAAAGTTCAATCTTTTGCCGATTTCCAGGAAATTTAACTGTTACTTCGTTAATAATGGAGACATTTCTACGTTTAAAAGCTCATTATGTTTTACATTACACGTCGAATGTAGTGCGTGCTGTTTATAACGTTGATACCAGCAGCTCGCAAAATGCAATCTTTTATGGATCTTCAAGAAATTTAACTGTTATTTCGATAAAAATTGAGATATTTCGGCGTTAAAGCGCTCATTTTGTTCCGTTTTACACGCCGAATGTAGTGCGTGCTGTTTCTAACTTTGAAACAATACCGGCAGCTCGCAGAATGCAACCTTTCGTCGATTTGCACGAAATTTAACTGTTATTTCGTTAATAATGGAGACATTTCTACGTTTAAAAGCTCATTATGTTTTACATTACACGTCGAATGTAGTGCGAGTTGTTTCTAACGTTGAAACAATACCGGAAACTCGCAAAATGTAACCTTTCATTGATTTGCACGATATTTAACAGTTATATTGCTAATAATAGAAACATTTCGACGTTTACTCGCGCGTTATGTTCCACTTTACACGCCGAATGTAGTGCGTGCTGTTTATAACGTTGAAGCAATACCGGCAGCTCGCAAAGTTCAATCTTTTGTCGACATTCAAATAATTTAACTGTTATTTTGATAGATATTGAGATATTTCGACGATTAAGAGCTCATTATGCTCCAGCTTACACGCCGAATGTAGTGCGTGCTGGTTCTAACGTTGAAACAATACCTTCAGCTCGCAAAGTTCAATCTTTTGCCGATTTCCAGGAAATTTAACTGTTACTTCGTTAATAATGGAGACATTTCTACGTTTAAAAGCTCATTATGTTTTACATTACACGCCGAATGTAGTGCGTGCTGTTTCTAACGTTGAAGCAATACCGGCAGCTCGCACAATGCAATCTTTTGTCGACATTCAAATAATTTAACTGTTATTTCGATAGATATTGAGATATTTCGACGATTAGGAGCTCATTATGCTCCAGCTTAACCGCCGAATGTAGTGCGTGCT
>NW_025219839.1:0-1086 GCF_014825855.1 Bombus pyrosoma | reverse complement strand
TATAACGTAGTACTACTGAATGTTATACGTTATAACGTACTACCATATATCGATATACGTTATATCGTATTACCATATAACGACATACGTTATAACTCATTACCATAAAGCGATATACGTTATAACGTAATAATACATAATGTTATACGTTATAACGAAATACTACTGAACGTTATACATCATAACGTACTACTATATATCGATATACGTTGTAACGAAATACTACAGAACGTTATACGTTATAACGTACTACCATATAACGATATACATTATAACGGTATAATACATAATGTTTTACGCTATAACGTATTACGATATAACGTCATTCATTATAACGTAATACTACATAACATTATTCGTTATAACGTAGTACTACAGAACGTTATACGTTATAACTTATTACCATAAAACGATATACGTTATAGCGTGATAGTACATAATGTTATACGTTGTAACGAAATACTACAGAACGTTATACGTTATAACGTACTACCATATAACGATATACGTTATAACGTGTTACCATATAACGATACACATTATAACGGAATAGTACATAATGTTTTACGTTAAAACGTATTGCGATCTAACGTCATACATTATAACGTAATACTACATAACATTATTCGTTATAACGTAGTACTACAGAACGTTATACGTTATAACGTACTTCCATATAACGATATACGTTATAACGTGTTACCATATAACGATAAACATTATAACGGAATAATAGATAATGTTTTACGTTATAACGTATTACGATATAACGTCATTCATTATAACGTAATACTACATAACATTATTCGTTATAACGTGGTACTACTGAACGTTATACGTTATAACGTACTACCCTATAACGATATACGTTATATCGTATTACCATATAACGATATACATTATAACGTAATATTACATAATGTTATACGTTATAACGTATTACCATAAAACGATATGCGTTATAACGTAATAATAAGTAACGTTATACGTTATAACGAAATACTACTGAACGTTATACATCATAACGTACTACTATATAACGATATACGTTGTAACGAAATACTACAGAACTTTATACGTTATAAC
>NW_025219838.1:0-1465 GCF_014825855.1 Bombus pyrosoma | reverse complement strand
CGACCAGAAAAGTCATTCTGCGAACTTTCTCAACAGTGAAGCATACTATGTAGTAACAAGTGGTCTTTTTCGACAGAAAGAAAGCAATACCGAAGTTGCGAACATTGAACACAGATATCTTGAAAATAAAAATTTAGAATAATCCTGGCGTTATTCTCTACTTTATTAAAGCGCATAGGCCGTCTGGCGCTTTACAAGGTCATTATTTAGGAGAATCCTATTTACAAGACTCAATTTGGGACCACTTCGTGCTACCGACCAGTTGTCGATGATCACAGAACTTAGGAGAATATGAACCCACATTGACATGTGTCTATCTTTATTGGGATCCAGTGCGTTAATCAAATTATATACACCACCACGAGTATATACACTACTATACGTACAAGTATTCGGGCACTTGCTGTAATTCAAACAAAACGTTGATATTTTTTTTATATTTTCAACATTACGCTAGAGATATATTTCTCTACTGTTAACTCTTTAATTTTCGTTGTAATTGGTATTAAATATTCTCCCAAATTGAAACTGGAACAAGGAATATACTTGTACCAAGCAATTCCCATGTTTATTATTAATAAATAGCTGACACTTTATAAAATCTATATAAACTTATGGAATGTGTTTGAATAAGCGCATATTTCAATCATTTTAAGATCTCAGCATTGAACAGATATGTATGCTTACAGTCTCTAAATATGGCTATTTTCATGGAAATAATATTCGTTCACATTCAATTATGTTTTTCTTTTTATTTACACTAATGAATATCAACTATCGTAGCGTATACTCGCGCTACGAACAACATTGATAATTCCCAGTTTTGAAACCAGATTCGCGCAAGCAGTAAGAATTGGATCTTATTTCACCCAAAAATTTACATTAACGGAGGAATTTTTTTTACCAAACAGTTTCAAATCGGCGACATTCATTGTGTAATTTTCTGTCCGTTTAAAATTCATAGAGTTTTAAATCAAATTTGCAATTATATTAGAACAATTTTGGCCATCTAATCAACATATGTTGAGGTATCGTGTGGGTTTTTCTTCTCTTTTTACACTGTTATGCGACAGCTAATTTTTCATATTCAGTATACCGTACGTGTCTGCACCGATAATACATCTAAAAAATTTAACGTTTTTTAAAAGACTTTTTGTTACAAAGTATTAATCTTCTTCAAAAGATATGTCTGTAAATACATCCGTTGCTCGGGGAAATATTTTCTGCAAACATTTTAATATCTAAATTGAACATTTTAATATACAGGTTGAGTCAACTAATTTGGCGGCATCAAAAAATTTGAAAATGACTGTAGAAAGCACTCTTTTGAGCAAAAATCTCTTTGTAGTTTCTTCTTATTCTGTATCACGGCGTGTAATTCATAAATCATAAATAGATTGCAGATATTTATGTGAATTTATATTTTTGACAATATAATAGAAAAGATGGTAGGTTGGAACTAAGA
>NW_025219837.1:0-1176 GCF_014825855.1 Bombus pyrosoma | reverse complement strand
GTTATAATGTATAATGATATGTGGTATTACGATATAACGTATAACGTTATGTGGTGTTACGATGTGACGTATAACGTTATACAGTGTTACGTTATAACGTATAACGTTATGGGGTGTTACGATATGACGTATACCGTTATATAATATTAAGATATAACGTATAACGTTATGTGGCATTACCATATAACGTATAAGGTCATATAGCAATACGATATATCGTATAACGTTATGTGGTATTACGATATGACGTATAACGTAATGCAGTATTAGGATATGACGTATAACGTAATGCAGTATTAGGATATAACGTACAACGTCATATAGCAATACGATATAACGTATAACGCTATGGGGTATTACGATATAACGTATAACGTTATGTGGTGTTACGATATGACGTATAACGTTATATAGTATTACGTTATAACGTATAACGTTATGTGGTATTACGATTCAACGTATAACGTTATGTAGTATTACGTTATAACGTATAACGTTATGTGGTACTACGATATAACGTATAACGTTATGTGGTATTACGATATAACGTATAACGTTATGTGGTGTTACGATATGACGTATAACGTTATACAGTATTACGTTATAATGTATAATGATATGTGGTATTACCATATAACGTATAACGTTATGTGGTGTTACGATGTGACGTATAACGTTATACAGTGTTACGTTATAACGTATAACGTTATGGGGTGTTACGATATGACGTATACCGTTATATAGTATTAAGATATAACGTATAACGTTATGTGGCATTACCATATAACGTATAAGGTCATATAGCAATACGATATATCGTTTAACGTTATGTGGTATTACGATATGACGTATAACGTAATGTAGTATTAGGATATGACGTATAACGTAATGTAGTATTAGGATATAACGTATAACGTCATATAGCAATACCATATAACGTATAACGCTATGGGGTGTTACGATGTGACGTATACCGATATATAGTATTACGATATAACGTATAACGTTATGTGGTATTACCATATAACGTATAACGTCATATAGCAATACGATATAACGTATAACGTTATGTGGTACCACGATATGACGTATAACGTTATGTGGTGTTACGATATGACGTATGACGTTATATGGTATTACGTTATAACGTATAACATTCTGTGGTGTTACGATATG
>NW_025219836.1:0-1474 GCF_014825855.1 Bombus pyrosoma | reverse complement strand
ATGCCGTCTATTTGGCAACGTATGTGGTGCATAACGCGCATCGAATTATCGACATATCACCAATAGCAGCGGAGATACGTTGAATTGAATATTGAATCACGAATATGCATAACTGCAAATACGCTGGTTTTGATAGCACCGAAGGTTAAGGTAGGACAAACAGGATGTCATGCACTCTATTTGGCAACGCATGTGGTGTTTAACGCGCATCGAATTATCGACATATCACCAAAAGCAGCGGAGGTACGTTCGGATGAATATACAAGCTTGTGTATACAAACCTGGAAATACGCTGGTCTTAACCTAGACCGGAGTTCACATAGCTAAAATCGGATATCGTGTTCCGTATTAGGCAGTATATGGAGAGCATAAAACGCATCAAATTAGCGACATATAACCAATAGAGGCTGAGATACCTTGAACTGAATATTCAAACTTGAATATGCAAAACTGGAACTACGCTGGTTTTGACCTAGATAAGAGTTGACATAGCGCAAACCAGATGTCGTGCTCTGTATTTGGCATCATGTATGGCGTATAGCGCGCATCGATTTGTCGGCAAATCTAAAATAGCGGCGGTAATACGTTCAATTGAAAATTCAAGCTTGAATATGCTTAAATGTAATTGCATTGGAATTGTCCAGGACCAGAGTTATCACACCGTAAACAAGAGGATGTGCGCTATACTTTGCTGCAAATGTGGAGTATAAGGCGCATCGAATTGTGATATATCTTCAATAGAAGCGGAGATTCCATGATTTGAATATTAAGGACAGAATGTGCAAAACTGCAAATACTCTGGATTTGACCTAGACCAGAGTTGACATAGCGCAAACCGGATGTCGTGCTCCGTATTAGGCAGCATATGGCAAGTATAACGCGCATCGAGTTATCGACATATCACCAATATCAGCGGGGATACGTTCAGATGAATATTTAAGCTTGAATATGCAAAACTGAAACTACGCTGGTCTTCACCTAGACCAGAGTTTACATAGCGCAAACCGGATGCCGTTCCACGTATTTCGCAGCTTATATGGAATATAACGCGCACAGGGTTGAAGACATGTCTCGAACAGCAGCGAAGATACATTCAGATCAATATCTATGTTTGAATATGCAAAACTCTAACTGTGCTGGTCTTGACTTTGACCAGAGTTTACGCAGCACAAACTGGATGTCGTGCTCTGCAATCGGTAAGAAATGGAGAGCATAAAGCGCATCAAATTATCGACATATCACCAATAGCCGCTGAGATACCTCGAATTGAATATTGAAACTTGAATATGCAAAACTGGAACTACGCTGGTCCTGACCTAGACCAGAGTTGACGTAGCGCAAACCGAATGTCGTGCTCTGTATTTGCAGCATATGTGGAGTATAACGCGCATTCTAATGCCTACAGATGAACAATAGCAGCAGAGGATCATTCATTTGAATATTGAAGTCTGAATATGCAAAAGTACAAATACGC
>NW_025219835.1:0-1466 GCF_014825855.1 Bombus pyrosoma | reverse complement strand
ATATGTTGTATTACGTTATAACGTATAACGTTGTATAGTATTATGATATAACGCATAACGTTATATAGTATTATGATATAATGTATAACTTTATATAGTATTATGATATAACGTATAACGTTATATAGTATTACGATATAACGTATAACATTATATTGTATTACGATGTAACGTATAACGTTAAATAGTATTATGATATATAGTATAACGTTATATAGTATTATGGTATAACATATAACGTTATATGGTATTACGATATAACATATAACGTTATATGGTATTACGATAAAACGTATAACGATATGTGGTATTACGTTATAACGTATAACGTTATATAGCATTATGATATAACGTATAACGTTATATAGTATTATGATATAACTTGTAACGTTATATAGTATTACGATATAACGCATAACGCTATATGGTATTACATAATAAAGTATAACGTTATATGGTATTACGATTAAACGTATAACGATATGTGATACTACGTTATAACGTATAACGTTATATAGTATTATGATATAACGTATAACGTTATATAGTATTATGATATAACGCATAACGTTATATAGTATTATGATATAATGTATAACGTTATATAGTATTACGATATAACGTATAACGATATGTGGTATTACGTTATTTCGTATAACGTTGTATAGTATTATGATATAACGCATAACGTTATATAGTATTGTGATATAATGTATAACGTTATATAGTATTATGATATAACGTATAGCGTTATATAGTATTACGATATAACGTATAACATTATATGGTATTACGATATAACGTATAACGTCATATGGTATTACGATATAACGTATAACGTTATATGGTATTACGATATAGCGTATAACGATATGTGGTATTACCTTATAACGTATAACGTTGTATAGTATTATGATATAACGCATAACGTTATATAGTATTATGATATAATGTATAACTTTATATAGTATTATGATATAACGTATAACGTTATATAGTATTACGATATAACGTATAACATTATATGGTATTACGATGTTACGTATAACGTTAAATAGTATTATGATATATAGTATAACGTTATATAGTATTATGGTATAACATATAACGTTATATGTTATTACGATATAACATATAACGTTATATGGTATTACGATAAAACGTATAACGATATGTGGTATTACGTTATAACGTATAACGTTATATAGTATTATGATATAATGTATAACGTTATATATTATTACGATATAACGTATAACGATATGTGGTATTACGTTATAACGTATAACGTTGTATAGTATTATGATATAACGCATAACGTTATATAGTATTATGATATCATGTATAACTTTATATAGTATTATGATATAACGTATAACGTTATATAGTATTACGATATAACGTACAACATTATATGGTATTACGATGTAACGTATAACGTTAAATAGTATTATGATATAACGTAT
>NW_025219834.1:0-2055 GCF_014825855.1 Bombus pyrosoma | reverse complement strand
AGGACCTTAACTATGAAAAATGCCAAGACCCATGGTAGGTCCTTAAGACTATTGAGGGTACGCGCCAAGGATATGTAGACATCTGGCTACCATCTTGCCCGCGATGTGTGGCCTGGTCTCTGATGTGGATTGATGTTACAGTATCCACGTCAAAGGTTCCCTTGCGAACTGTACGAGTATGTATTTCTTACTTTATGTTGAATTCGTCCTGTTTCGTTCGTCGTTTATTCATTCATTTCCTTAAACTGCGTGTATTGTTCCAGCGCAAGAGGAACAGGAATTGTAAAAGATACGTGAGTAGTTCGCGAAAACGTGGTCGGCGTGGGGGTGTGAAGTGTCGCGAACGCAGGTTGGAAAGGTTGGAGGAACTGTCCTCTGCCCAAGTTGATACCGTGGCTTCTCCATCGGCGCCGTATCCTGCTGATTCCTTGGTTATCGACTTAACCCAGTCCGACGAGGATACCATCGAGTTTTCGCCGAGTCCTCCTTCTTTCGAGGTCTTTAATACGGACGATTGTGCAAAGGTTCGGTTCCCAGATGAAGTTCCCGCGGAGGTCTTGGATGCTCACCTGCGCCATCATTCTTCTGGTCAAGGGGGAATTTCCCCTGTTGTGCGTTCATGGTGTATGAAAAAGTTTTGTGAAATGTATCCGGGCGCTCCACGTTTGCCCTTTGATTTTATTTAGTAATATTTTATTTATCTGGTGCATATATGTATTAACAAGTTTAGGTATGTAAGTATTCATTTGCCAGTAAGAGTCTTTGTAAATTTGTATGTTTTATATTTCACAAGTGTAAATTTTGTATCTTCACATGTATGTGTATATACATGTCGGGTTCACCCTATGATTAGGGTTGGGGTAAGGAGCGTGAAACGAATCTTCATTTGGATTAGGCATTGTTGTTATGCAATAGAGAAGATATTCAATAGTGCAAATATGAGTATTATAGAATTTGACAAATAACCGTGGTAATTAGATACTCGAGATGATAATGATAATGATCCTAGGTTCAATACTGAATCCGCGGTCAATTTTTGTACTTTACATATTCCGTCTTCGTTAATTGATTGTAGTATATCTTTCTGTTGTTCCATTTATTTTGTTTTGCTAATTTGTCATATACAATCCTTTTTATTCTTAATCGGTTCGCGTATAGTTCAGTTTATTAATCGGTTTTATTTATTGATAGATATTTTATTTTTTATTTTATTTCATTTTTATTTTATATATTGATTGAAGTGTATCCTCCTGTTGTTCCATTTGTTTTCCCCTGCTAGCATGTCGTATACAATCGTTTTTATTTCTTAATTTATTTGATCAGTTCGCGGCTAGTTAGGTTCATTAATCGGTTGATTAGTTATTTGTTAGTCTATTACTGGGTTTTATTCAATATTTTATCATATTTATATGCGTCCGTATCTTGTTAGTCCTTTATTAAAGTGTTTTATTATCGTTGTATAATACGTTCGTTTCGTATGTTTGAATCGCGGATCGTGCTGTTCACATGTGTAATTTCTGTTTCTCGTTACGGCACGTGCGGAGCGCGGGACGTGACAATAGCTATCGTTTTTTCCGTAAATACTTGTTTCAATTTCCTGATTGTGTGACGCCAGGTATTTCTTCCAGGTTTCCTTTGCTAATGCCAAAGGGCGTTAATTGTTTTTCGTTTACTACGTCCAATAAGGATCTCAATGAATTTAATAAATTTTCTTTATTATATATAGTTATAGGAATATTTTGGCCTTTCTTTGTGGGTAGGGATACGATGTATTTTCGGGAATCTTGATTCAATCTTGTTCTTTCTAACATTAGAGCTTCATAAGGTGGCAGTTTTCCTGTTTCCTCCATTTCTAAGGCTCCCTTATCTATTGGAGTGCCATGTATATCAACGAATATTACTTTATGATCATTCACTCTCGTAATTGAGTCTCGCGTTTCCGAAATTTTTAGTTCCGCAAGTACCGTCTTCTGTTTGCGTCTTTTCCTCGTTGCTGAATTGGTTCGGAGTCTGTCGTAGAGGGCTCTTCTTCACTTGTTATATCGATGTCCTTTA
>NW_025219833.1:0-1281 GCF_014825855.1 Bombus pyrosoma | reverse complement strand
TATAACGTTATATAGTACTACGATATAACCTATAACGCTATAAAGTATTACATTATATCGTATAACGTTATATAGTATTACGGTATAACGTATAACGTTATGTAGCATTACGTTATAACGTATAACGTTATGTAGAATTACGATAAAGCGTATAACGTTATGTAGCATAAGGTTATAACGTTTAACGTTATATAGTATTTCGATATAACGTATAACATTATGTAGCATTACGTTATAACGTATGACCTTATGTAGCATTACGTGGTAACGTATAACGTTATGTGGCATTACGATAAAACGTATAACGTTATGTAGCATTACGTTATAAGGTATAACGTTATGTTGCATTACGATTTAAGGCATAACGTTATGTGGCATTACGATAAAACGTATAACGTCATGTAGCATTACGATAAAACGTATAACGTTATGTAGTAATAGGTTATAACGTTTAACGTTATATAGTATTACATTATAACGTATAACGTTATGTAGCATTACGTTATAACGTATAACGTTATATAGTATTACATTATATCGTATAACGTTATATAGTATTACGGTATAACTTATAACGGTATGTAGCATTACGATATAACGTATAACATTATGTAGCATTACGTTATAACGTATAACGTTATGTGGCATTACGATAAAACGTATAACGTTATGTAGCATTACGTTATAATGTATAACGTTATGATGCATTACGTTATAACGCATAACGTTATATAGTCCTACATTATATCGTATAACGTTATATAGTATTACGGTATAACGTATAATGTTATGTAGAATTACGTTATAACGTATAACGTTTTGTAGCATTACGTTATAACGTATAACGTTATGTAGCATTACGATAAAACGTATAACGTTATGTAGCATTACATTATAACGCATATGGTATATAGTCTTACATTATATCGTATAACGTTATATAGTATTACGGTATAACGTATAATGTTATGTAGAATTACGTTATAACGTATAACGTTTTGTAGCATTACGTTATAACGTATAACATTATGTAGCATTACGATAAAACGTATAACGTTATGTAGCATTACGTTATAACGTTAAACGTTTTATAGTATTACATTATATCGTATAACGTTATATAGTATTACGGTATAACTTATAACGGTATGTAGCATTACGTTATAACGTATAACATTATGTAGCATTACGTTATAACGTATAACGTTATGTGGCATTACGATAAAACGTATAACGTTATGTAGCATTACGTTATAATGTATAACGTTATGTTGCATTACG
>NW_025219832.1:0-1034 GCF_014825855.1 Bombus pyrosoma | reverse complement strand
AACGGTATGTAGCATGTCGTTATAACGTATAACGTTATGTAGTATTACTTTTTAACGTATAACGTTATGTGGTATTACGATATAGCGTATAACGTTATGTAGTATTACGTTATAACGTATAACGTTATGTAGCATTATGTTAAAACGTATAACGTTATGTTGTATTACGTTGTAACGTATAACGTTATATGGTAATACGCTTTAACGTATAACGTTATGTGGTATTACGATATAACGTATAACGTTATTTACTATTACGTTATAACGTTTACCGTTATATGGTATTACGTTATAACGTATAACGTTATGTAGTATTACAATATAACGTTTAACGTTATATAGTATTACAATATAACGTATAATGTTATATGAAATTGCGTTATAACGTATAACGTTATGTAGTATTACCATATAACATATAACGTTATGTAGCATTACGCTATAACGTATAACGTTATGTATTATTACGTTATAAGGTATAACGTTATATGGTAATACGTTATAACGTATAACGTTCTGTGGTATTACGATATAGCGTATAACGCTATGTAGTATTACGATATAACATATAACGTAATGTAGCATTACGTTATAACGTATAACGTTATGTAGTATTACAATATAACGTTTAACGTTATATAGTATTACAATATAACGTATAATGTTATATGAAATTGCGTTATAACGCTTAACGTTATGTAGTATTACCATATAACATATAACGTTATGTAGAATTACGCTATAACGTATAACGTTATATAGTATTGCGTTATAACGTATAACGTTATATAATATTACGTTATAACGTTTAACGTTATATAGTATTACGTTATAGCGTATAAAGTTATGTAGTATTACGATATAACATATAACTTTATGTAGCATTACGTTAAAACGTATAACGTTATGTAGTATTACGTTATAACGTATAACGTTATGTAGTATTACGTTATAACGTAATACGTTATGTAGTTTTACGATATGACGTATAGCGTTATGTAGTATTACAATATAACATATAACGTAATGTAACA
>NW_025219831.1:0-1223 GCF_014825855.1 Bombus pyrosoma | reverse complement strand
GAGAATTCTCCAGACATGCAATTAGACTGGAAAACATGTGTGGAGACAATGCAGCTAAAGGCTAATGTCTTTATGGTGGGTCATTGCGTCTATTGAGAATCGGGGTGGCTGTAGGCTGACCGTTGGCTGCCAGGTAGCGAGGGATGGCGCGCAGATGTCCTACGCGACGTAACAAAACCATTTATTTATAAACTATTTGCAATTAAATCTGTCCCTTTTATTGTCATAAGTATCTGATGATAAATTCTCATTTTCGTCCTGCTTACTTCTATCAACTCTTAGTCGAATATTATTTGTTATTTTTATATACTGTACAATCTCGATTATACATTGCGTACATACATCATCCGACTGGTTTATCATCAGAATATTGTATAATGCTCTATATTGTATCATACATACGTGTATACCTATATACGTATATAGTTCATATAGTATTTGTTTTCCCCAATCAAAATTGTCGACTACGATAACTGTCGAAATAACATCTCGTCACATCATTTCTGTGCGGTACGTACATTCGAAACGTTTCAAACAATAATGGCGGAAAATCGAAAACCGAAAACGTTGACAATTGAGCAAAAATACGAAATTCTTCAGATGTTAGAAAGAGGTCAAACTCGGAGAATCGTAGCAGAAAAATACAATATTTCAAGTGCCTCCGTGAGCTATATATATTTACACAGAAAAGAGATTAAAGAATATTTCGAAACCAACCCAGTGATTACCAGCTGTGTCACACAACGTTTAACATTGTCACAGTCAGTGAATTTAGACAGAGTTCTTTACCAGTGGTGCATACGATGTATGAAGAATAACGTAGGAATAACAGGAGTAGAAATACAGAAAAAAGCTCTGGAACTTAATGAAAAATTGAACAGAGATTCTTATTTTAAAGCCGGTGAAAGTTGGTTACAAAATTTTAGAAACCGTCACCATATTAGTCATACAGATGTCAGGCAAGATTTTCCAATCCCAACTACAGCTGCAGCAGACACCTTCAAAGTTGATTTTAACACACTTTTGCAAAACGAGGGGTACACATTGGAGAACGTTTACAATGCCAATTACACAGCAATAATGTGGAAAGCAGTACCAAAAGAAACTTTGACTTTTCGCCATGCGAAATCGACATCAAGCCAAAAAATGTGCGAAGATCACGTTACTACACTTTTTTGTGCAAATGCTACCGGATGTCACAAGTTGCCGGTATTAGTAATCGG
>NW_025219830.1:0-1488 GCF_014825855.1 Bombus pyrosoma | reverse complement strand
ACGTCATAACGTATTACTATACAACGTTATAAGTCATAACGTATTACTATATAACGTTATACGTTATATCGTAATGCTATACAACGTTATACGTCATAACGTAGTACTATATAACGTTATATTTTATATCGTAATACCGTATAACGTTATACGCTATATCGTAATAGCATATAACGTTATACGTTATATCATCATACTAGAGAACGTTATACTTCATAACGTAGTAAATATAACGTTATAAGTCATAACGTATTACTATATAACGTTATATGTTATATCGTAATACCGTACAACGTTATACGCTATATCGTAATAGTATATAACGTTATACGCTATATCGTAATACTATACTACGTTATACGTCATAACGTAGTACTATATAACGTTATATGTTATATCGTAATACCGTATAACGTTGTACGCTACATCGTAGTAACATATAACGTTATACGTTATATCATAATACTGCACAACGATATACGTCATAACGTAATAATATGCAACGTTATACGTTACAAAGTAATACTGTACTACGTTATACGTCATAACGTAGTACTATATAACGTTATATGTTATATCGTAATACCGTATAACGTTGTACGCTACATCGTAGTAACATATAACGTTATACGTTATATCATAATACTGCACAACGATATACGTCATAACGTAATACTATGCAACGTTATACGTCATAACGTAGTATTATTTAACGTTATATGTTATATCGTAATACCGTATAACGTTATACGCTACATCGTAGTAACATATAACGTTATACGTTATATCATAATACTGAACAACGATATACGTCATAACGTAATACTATGCAACGTTATACGTCATAACGTAGTACAATTTAACGTTATGTGTTATATCGTAATACCGTATAACGTTATACGCTACATCGTAGTAACATATAACGTTATACGTTATATCATAATACTGAACAACGATATACGTCATAACGTAATACTATGCAACGTTATACGTCATAACGTAGTACTATTTAACGTTATATGTTATATCGTAATACCGTATAACGTTATACGCTATATCGTAATAGCATATAACGTTATACGTTATATCATCATACTACAGAACGTTATACTTCATAACGTAGTAAATATAACGTTATAAGTCATAACGTATTACTATATAACGTTATATGTTATTTCGTAATACCGTACAACGTTATACGCTATATCGTAATAGTATATAACGTTACACGCTATATCGTAACACTATACTACGTTATACGTCATAACGTAGTACTATATAACGTTATATGTTATATCGTAATACCGTATAACGTTGTACGCTACATCGTAGTAACATATAACGTTATACGTTATATCATAATACTGCACAACGATATACGTCATAACGTAATACTATGCAACGTTATACGTCATAACGTAGTACTATTTAACGTTATATGTTATATCGTAATACCGTATAACGTTATACGCTACATCGTAGTAACAT
>NW_025219829.1:0-1484 GCF_014825855.1 Bombus pyrosoma | reverse complement strand
AAGCCTACACAACGCAATATCTATCTCCCACACAACGCAACATGTATCTCACACACAACGATTACATCGATCAGTACAAACATCGTACAATAATTCGCAGCCCTATCGGCAACATTCCGTATCAAAGACACATTTGTCTAACCTGGAACGAAAGAAAAAGAATGAGGCTACTATGGATAAGGAGCCCCAACAATCAGACAATGAAAGAAACACCGCGACGCGCCCGGAACGAACGAAATCGCGATCTCTCGAAAGAACTAACAAACCTACGTGACGTACCCCCGTGCACCAGATAACCCCAAGGTTCAGCGGAAAGCCCAAGCATTGACCTTCGCTCGACTCCTGTCACGTCGTTTGCAACTTATCACGGTCGATGGCACCGACCGATGATACCAGTGATTCAGCAATTGGGCCTGTAATTTAACACACTCCAACTGAACAAGCGACGGCCCGGGGAGGGACCGCTGATCAGGATTACAAAGGCAAGGCCCCAACTGAACAGTGGGGTCCACCCCCGCGGGTTTGCCACGTGAACAGGATTACGGAGGACGTTAAATGCAGGTCCCTGTCCGAGTACCGAAGTACCAATCGGATAGGATTGCGGATCAGCGACTCACCAGCGCGATGACAACTCCCGCGATTCGCGGCAAACGACGAGCAGTTGTCGAGTAGTCACCAAGACAGAGGTGTCCTTGGGGCGACTTACGAATCCAAAGAGTTGTCCAGTGCACGTTGACCCGTACATACCCGGAATACGCGCGAGCGAGTACGCCACGCGGCAGTTTGAAAGAACTGAGCGATCGTGAACCGATAAATCGCGAAAATAATTTTTCCATTGCAGTAAGCGAGGGAACCAAGAAAGACGAGATTTATATTTTTCGTTCCAAGATGGATAAGTATCTTTGTACAGAATGAGCTCACAATGCACTTAACATAGATATCTATCTTACGATTAATTATGGCTAAAACGCGCGCATCCCACGGTGTCCCGCGATGTCCCACGGTGTCCCACGGTGCCCCCGCAGGGGGGTATTAGTCCAGTTTAGATCATCCAAAATACTTTTGGCGGCTTTTGGTGACCCAAACTGGACTATATTAGCGTAGTTCTTGGCTTGGCATCGTTTTCCAAAGATTAATAAACTGATTAACTTTGGAAAACGATGCCAATTACCGGGTCTCACCACGAGGAGGTGACTACGCAAGAGACCCGCCCATGAGTTATTTAACGTTATGCATCGGTCTCGACATTCAACCTATTGGTAAGAATGTCGAGTTCTGACTCTATTTGATCATGGGCCTGCGTAAAGAGATAGTTGCTTCGTACTCTAACTGCGAAACATGTATCTCTAACGCAGCAGTTACACGAGTCGTTACAAACGTAAAACAAAGCCTACACAACGCAATATCTATCTCCCACACAACGCAACATGTATCTCACACACAACGATTACATCGATCAGTACAAACATCGTACAATAATTCGC
>NW_025219828.1:0-1478 GCF_014825855.1 Bombus pyrosoma | reverse complement strand
AACGTAATACTACCTCACGTTAGACTTTAAAATGTAATACTATCTAACGTTATACGTTATAGCGTAATACTATATAACGTTATACGTTGTAACGTATCACTACGTAATGTTATACGTTATAACGTAATGCTACAAAACGTTATACGTTATAACGTAATACTACCTGACATTAGACGTTATAACGTATTACCACATAAATGTATACGTTATAACGTATTACCACATAAATGCATACGCTATAACGTAGTACTATATAACGTTATACGTTGAAACGTAATACAACATAACGTTACTCGTTATACGTAATTCTATATAACGTTATACGTTCTAACGTAATACTACATAACGTTATAAGTCATACAGTAATATTCCATAACGATATTGGGTATATCGTAATACTATATAACGTTATACGTTAAAACGTAATACTATTTAACGTTATACTTTGTAACCCAACACTACGTAACGTTATACGTTATAACGTAATACTACATAACGTTATACGTTATGACGTATTACTACCTATAGTTATACATTACATCATTACTCTACGTAACATTATACGTTATAACATAATACTACATTACGATATACGTTGTAACGTAACAATACATAACGTTATACATTGTAACGTAATGCTAAATAACGTTATACGTTATAACGTAATACTACCTCACGTTAGACTTTAAAACGTAATACCATATAACGACATACGTTATAACGTAATACTATCCAACGTTATACGTTATAACGTAATACTATATAACGTTACACGTTGCAACGTAACACTACATAATGTTATACGTTATAACGTAATACTACAAAACGTTATACGTTATAACGTAATACTACCTGACGTTAGACGTTATTACGTATTACCACATAAATGTATACGTTATAACGTAGTACTATATAACGTTATACGTTGTAACGTAAGGAGGCCATAACGTTCTACGGTATAGCGTAATGCTACATAAATTTATACGTTATAATATATTATCATATAACGATATTCGTTCTATAGTAATACTATATAACGTTATACGTTATAACGTAATACTATCTAACGTTATACGTTATAACGTAAT
Organism: Bombus pyrosoma; assembly: GCF_014825855.1. NCBI lineage: Eukaryota > Metazoa > Arthropoda > Insecta > Hymenoptera > Apidae > Bombus > Bombus pyrosoma. The sequence continues at coordinate 390 of NW_025219828.1, read as the reverse complement.
ACTATATAACAGTATACGTTGTAACGTAACACTACATAATGTTATACGTTATAACGTAATGCTACAAAACGTTATACGTTATAACGTAATACTAGCTGACATTAGACGTTATAACGTATTACCACATAAATGTATACGTTATAACGTATTACTACCTATCGTTATACGTCATATCATTACTCTACGTAACATTATACGTTATAACATAATACTACATAACGATATACGTTGTAACGTAACACTACATAACGTTATACATTATAACGTAATACTACATAACGTAATACGTTATAACGTAATACTACATAACGTTTTACGTTATACCGTAATAGTACATTTCGTTATAGTCTATAATATATTACCATATAACGTTATAAGTTATATCGTAAT
>NW_025219827.1:0-1508 GCF_014825855.1 Bombus pyrosoma | reverse complement strand
GACGTTCGCAGATTCGAATAAAAATCGAGGAATGAACGCAATAGGGATTGGTTTTGGGTTAGGCTATTTCTTTTCGAGCGAGCGGAGCGAGCGAGCAACGCCTAAAAGCTTCGAAACGTTCGCAGCCGCACCAAGATTCTTCTCTTCAAAATAACTCGTTAAAAAGCGTTATAAGGTATGAATACTTCAGCGTTAATCGTTGTATATCTACGAAATACGTCGGGATTAAGCATTTATTTTATCCCCGGAGCGACTAAAGTAGTTTCGATTTTACGTTAGAACTCAAAAAAATCTCCAAGTCGAAGAAGTTTTTTCGAAATAACTCTTTCAAATGTGTCATAAGGAATGAATATTTTTGCATAAATCGTTATATCTCGAGAAAATACATAGGGATTAAGCATTTATTTCATTCTACTAATGTTTTTTAAATTCGAAACGATGCGACGGGACGTTGGCACTTAGAAAATTTCACACCGGTACGTATGTACCTAGGCAAATTTCCAAGTCGAAAAGTTTTTTCGAGTTATTTCGTTAGAATGTGTTATAAGTTACGAATATTTCAGCATAAATCGATGTATCTCGACTAAATACACCTCCCGGCACGGGTAGGTAGTGACGAACAATAACGATACGGGACTCATCCGAGGTCCCGTAATCGGAATGAGTACACTTTAAATCCTTTAACGAGGACCAATTGGAGGGCAAGTCTGGTGCCAGCAGCCGCGGTAATTCCAACACCAATAGCGTATATTAAAGTTGTTGTGAAAAGCAATAGCCCGCTGTACTTAGTCGCTGCCGCTAGCGCTGCGCGCGCGCACCACTCGATCACGCGGAGAAACGTGCTTCGACGATGAAACGATGAAAATATACTCGTACAGAGTGAAAATTGCGATCGTTGCTCGCTCGCAGCGCTCGCTCGTACGAATCTAGTCTAACTCAAAACCGATCCCGCACGTTCGCAGATTAGAATAAAAATCGAGGAAAGGACGCAATAGGGACTGGTTTTGGGTTAGGCTATTTCTTTTCGAGCGAGCGGAGCGAGCGAGCTACGCGTAAAAGCTAAGAAACGTTCCCAGCCGCTCCAAGATCCTTCTCTTGGAAATAACTCGTGAAAAAGCATTATGAGGTATAGATATTATTAGTGAAATCGTTACGCTTCGACGTACTCTGGTCGAACGTAGCGGTTACTTCTAATTTTTTTTTTTTTAAATTCCATCCGACGGACCGACACGAGCGGCAGAATGGAACGGTGAGCATTGTTACACCGCACCGAAAACACCGCATCTTCCTTTCGTAATAACTCGTTAAAAAGCGTTACGAGGCATTAATATTTCAGCATAAATCGATGTATCTCTACGAAATACGTCGGGATTAAGCGTTTATTTCGTTCCTGGAGCGTTTAAAAAAAGTTTCGATTTTACGTTGGGACTTAAAAAAATTTCCAAGTCGAAAAAGTTTTTTCGAAATAACTCTTTCAAAAGTGTCATAAGGAATGAATATTTTTGCAT
>NW_025219826.1:0-1501 GCF_014825855.1 Bombus pyrosoma | reverse complement strand
TCCTCAGCTGCTGTTGATCATCTATCCGCATTAGAACGCGCGTTATACTCCACATATGCTGCCAGTAAAGAACACGACATTCGGTTTGCGCTATATCAACTATGATCCCTGTCAAGTCCAGCGTAGTTGCGGTTTTACACATTCTGTCTTAAATATTCAAATCAACGTATCTCCGCTCCTACTGAAGAGATGTTAATAAACCCACGCGCATTATAGTCCACATTTACTACCACATACAGAGCACGACATCCGGCCTGCACTATGTCAACTCTGGTCTAGGTCAAATCCAGCGTATTTCCAGTAATGCACATTCGAGCTTCAATATTCATATGAACGTTTCTCCGCTGCTATTGGCGGTATGTTGATAATTTTCCGCGATTTACACTCTCGACATTCTGCCAAATTCGTGGAATGACATCAAGTTTGTGCTATGTCAACTATGGTGCAGGTCAAGACCAGCGTATTTTCAGTTTTGCATATTCAATCATGAGTATTGATCTGAACGTATCTCCGCTGCTATTGGTGATATGTCGATAATTCGATGCGCGTTATACAGCTCATATGCTAACAAATACAGAGCACGACATCTGGTTTGCGCTACGTCATGTCGAGGTACTGCCCAATCATGCGAGGTTGTAGGTTTGCATATTCGGGCTTCAATATTCAATAGGAAATTTCTCAGCTGCTATTGGTGATATGTCGGTATTTCGATGCGCGTGATACTTCACAAGTGCTGCCAAACACAGAGCACGACATCTGGTTAGCTCTATGTCAACTCTGGTCTAGGTTAGGTCCTGCGCATTTCCAGTTCTACATATTCAAGCCTGAATATTCATCTGTACTTATCTCCGCTGCTGTTGGTGATATCTCGATAGTTCGATGCGCGTTATTCACCTGATATGCTTCCAAATACAGAGTACGACATCCGGTTTGCGCTATGTCAGCTCTGGGCATTGCGAAATCCAGCGTATTTGCACTTTTGCAGATTCATGCTTCAATATTCAATTGATCGTGTATTTGCTGCGATACAAGATATGTCGATAATTCGATGCGCGTTATACACCTCATATGCTGCCAAATACAGAGCACGACATTCGGCTTGCGCTACGGCAAATCTGGGCAGTGCGAAATCCAGCACAGTTGCAGCTTTGCATATTCAGGCTTGCATAATCCATTCAACGTATCTCCCCTGCTACTGTTGATATGTTGACAATTCCATGCGCTTTATACTCCCCATATGATGCGAAATACGTGGAGCTACATCCGGTTTGCGCTGTGTCAACTCTTGTGAAGGTTATGACAAGCGTCTTTCCAGTTTTGGATATTCAAGCCTGAATATTCATCTGAACATATCTCCGCTGCATTTGGTGATATGTCGATAATTCGATACGCTTTATACTCCCCATATGATGCGAAATACGTGGACGACATCCGGTTTGCGCTATGTCAAATCTGGTCTAGGTCAAGACCAGTGTAGTTTCAGTTTTGCATATTCAATCAT
>NW_025219825.1:0-1537 GCF_014825855.1 Bombus pyrosoma | reverse complement strand
CCTTCCTACTGAGGTCACGATTAATTTTCTCGCCAACCGATCTGCTTCAAAAATTTTTGACGGGCAATTTCTTTCTCCGCACTGTTACCTGGATGACAGAGATTCCCTTCACACACGTTGATCAGGTCGTCATCTTCCTCCAAATGTGTACGCATGACAAAGCGCCACTGGAGCCAGTTTTCCTCGCCACGTAACATTTCGATCTTCGCACTTGCTGATTCCATTTTAATACTATCACGTACTTTAATAAGCACAACACTTTAACAATTTATTAACTTCACGTTGCTACCTTACAATTTACAGCCCTGGGCCCATAACCTGTTAAGGTTATAAGATCTATAATGAGAGAGACGTGTGGATAAATTATAAGGTAGAAAAATATATTTGAAATACGGAAGTGAAAGAGATACAAAAGTTGAAGTAATAATATGAGCTGGTCCAGGTCCGCACGCTAGCAGTGTTACTCTATAACTGAAAAACCCTGAAGCCAACGTCGCCTTTCGACTGTTTATGGCCTGCCTTCGTCACAGTCTTTTGTCTATGCGCTGTCGATGGCTTCAATGCTTTAGAAAGCTAAAAAGTCCAGATGTAGAGTTTTCTTAAAAGGCAGTGACCTTCAACACTGCCACATAAAGAGCACAGGAAAATTCATTGAACATATTTACGCTGCTATTGGTGATATGACGATAATTCGATACGCGTTGTACACCACATATGCTGCCAAATATAGAGCACATCATCCGGTTTGAGCTATGTCAACTCCATGCAATGTCAAACACAGCGTATTAGCAATTCTACACATTCGGTCTGAATATTCATCTGAACGTTTCCCCGCTGACATTGGTGATATGTCGATAATTCGATGCGCCTTATACTTCACATTTGATGCCAAATACAGCGCACGACATCTGGTTTGCGCTATGTCAATTCTGGTCTAGGTTAAGACGAGCGTATTTTCAGTTTTGCATATTCAAGCATGAATATTCATCTGAACGTATCTGCGCTGCTATTGGGGATATGTCGATAATTGGATGCGTGTTATACACCATATATGCTGCAAAATACCGAGCTCAACTCACAGCTTGTGCTATGTCAACTCTGGACAATGCCAAACCCAGCGTATTTGCAATTTTGCACATTCGGTCTTCAATATTCATCTGAACGTATCTCCACTGTTATTGTTGACGTGTTGATAATTCGATGCGCTTTATACTCCACCTATGCGGCTAAATACTGCGCACATCGTCAGGTTTACGCTATGTCAACTCTGATCGCTGCAAGTCCAGCCTAGTTGCAGTTTTACACTTCCTACCTTAAATATTCAAATCAACGTATCTCCGCTTCTATTGTAGAGATATCGACAATTCCATGCGCATTATAGTCCACATTTACTGCCAAATACAGAGCACCACATCCGGTTCGCGCTAAGTCAAGCCTGGTCTAGGTCAAATCCCGCGGATTTGTACTTTTGCATATTCAGACTTCAACATTCAAATGAGTGTGCCTCAGCTGCTATTGGTCATCTGTCGGCATTAGA
>NW_025219824.1:0-1515 GCF_014825855.1 Bombus pyrosoma | reverse complement strand
CCAGGAGAGCTTTTCCAACGAAACCGGTTGCTCCAGTCACAAGAATCCCACTACCGGCATAGAATTCCTCGAGAGTACTTGTCTTATTCAACCCTTTATTGATCGTATTTTCATTCCTTTCTTTATTGATTCTATCCATGTTTTAGGATCTTCACACTTGCAGTCCCTATATTTGTCACTAAATTATCAAATAGTAGGTTTAAAAGTTTTTAGAATAATGTACAATATTTGTTGTAGTTGCAATCTTCAGCTTAAACAATCTTTTTTATAATTTCCTTTGGTTTCTTTATTTTCTGTTTTATTTCTATATGTGTGGATATTGCTGTATTCAGTGATGGGTAATTTGTGTGGAAAATGTGACTGATTCGTGCGAGACAGTGTTCGCCCACATATAGTAGCACCTTGAGAATACTTAATGCATGTGTGATTTTTCTGTGCACCTGTGGACAGGACGAATGCGGCACGAACACGTTAAATCTGTATAAACATTGTTTACATATGCTGTTATATGAAGCAGAAGCACTCATATTTTCGATATGCCGTCATAGATTTCAGTAAGTAAATAGATTTAATCTATAATCGATGATTTTTCTTAGAAAATGTCACGCAGAATGGATTACGACTTCGAATGTCACAATCTCCTTTTCTACGACTCGTATGAGGTAAGCTGTCGCTCACGTTTGCTTTCATTTGAGGATCACTATATACCCAGTTGCTTGAGCTGACCGATTTTCAATCATGTCGGGAGATTTGCTCGGGCACAGTGATATTTCAGCGGAACTATTATTTTAAATAACTAAAAAATAAATCAGAAAACGCAATTGGTTTATTCTCGATTTTCATCTCATTTTAACTTCACTAATGTGTAAACAAATACTCTGTTGTCACGTCTCGCGCTCCATACGAGCCGTGATACGCCGTAACTCGCGAATAACACGAGCCACAAGTCTAGGCATATGGAATTAACACGAAAAACTTAAAAGGAATAAGAGATACGACGCGTACAAATACTTCAATATTACAATAAATTAATAAACAAGTACACAACATTATTATTGAACAAAATTAAAATCTAAGAATATCGAACTTGAAACAAGGAAGAATGAGACGTCCACCGACACGTACCCCACCACAATACGCAGCACAATAAGCAGATAGCGGAAGATAAGACCCTATGTCCTCCTCATACAACATCAACAGCTAGAAACAATCAGCACGCGCCAAAGGATCAAGTAACGGCATCAGCAAGCTGGCTACGTGTTCAGCAGAGTACGATCTGTTATTAGCAGAAGCTAGTACTGCAAAAAGAATGCAGTAACGAGGACTAATAAAACACTTCTACGAAAACCACATCACCTGGAATCCTAATATTTTTGGAAGGACACCAACAGAACCGAAGTATGCAGCGCCCGCAGAAGTAACCAAGTACCAAAACTCCGTGCTATCATAGAATAATCATGTGACAATTATCCCATGATGGTCTTAGTGTAAAGAAGGCTAGCCACGTAGGGACAA
>NW_025219823.1:0-2058 GCF_014825855.1 Bombus pyrosoma | reverse complement strand
GTGTTTCGATATGACGTATAACGTTATATAGTATTACGATATAACGTATATCGTTATGTGGTACTTCCATATAACGTATAACGTTATGTGGTTTTGCGATATGACGTATAAAGTTATATAGTATTACGTTATAACGTATAACGTTATGTGGTATTACGATATGACGTATAACGTAATGTAGTATTAGGATATAACGTATAACGTCATATAGCAATACGATACAGCGTATAACGTTATGTGGTGTTACGATATTACGTATAACGTCACATAGCAATACGATATAACGTATAACGTTATGTGGTATTACGATATGTCGTATAACGTAATGTAGTATTAGGATATAACGTATAACGTCATATATCAATACGATATGACGTATAAAGTTATATAGTATTACGTTATAACGTATAACGTTATGTGGTACTACGAAACGACGTATAACGTAATGTAGTATTAGGATATAACGTATAACGTCATATAGCAATACGATATAACGTATAACGTTATGCGGTGTTACGATATGACGTATAACGTAATGTAGTATTAGAATATAACGTATAACGTCATATAGCAATACGATATAACGTATAACGATATGTGGTGTTACGATATGACGTATAACGTTATATAGTATTACGATAAAACGTATAACGTCATATATCAATACGATATGACGTATAACGTTATATCGTATTATGGTATAACGTATAACGCTATGTGGTGTTTCGATATGACGTATAACGTTATATAGTATTACGATATAACGTATATCGTTATGTGGTACTACCTTATAACGTATAACGTTATGTGGTGTTGCGATATGACGTATCAAGTTATATAGTATTACGCTATAGCGTATAACGATATGTGGTATTACGGTATGACGTAAAACGTAATGTACTATTAGGATATAACGGATATCGTCATATAGCAATACGATATAACGTATAACGTTATGTGGTATTACGATATGAGTTATAACGTAATGTAGTATGATGATATAACGTATATCGACATATAGCAATACGATATAACGTATAACGCTATGTGGTGTTACGATATGACATATAACGTTACATGGTATTACGATATAACGTATAACGTCATATATCAATACGATATGATGTATAACGTTATATATTATTACGTTATAACGTATAACGTTATGTGGTATTATGATATGACGTATAACGTAATGTAGTATTAGGATATAACGTATAACGTCATATAGCAATACGATATAGCGTATAACGTTATGTGGTGTTACGATATGACGTATAACGTAATGTAGTATTAGGTTATAACGTATAACGTTATATAGCAATACGATATAACGTATAACGTTATGTGGTGTTACGATATGACGTATAAAGTTACATAGTATTACGTTATAACGCATAACGTCATGTGGTAATATGATATGACGCATATCGTAATGTAGTATTAGGATATAACGTATAACGTTATGTGGTATTACGATATGACGTACATCGTTATGTCGTACTACCATATAACGTATAACGTTATGTGGTGTTACGCTATGACGTATAACGTTATGTGGTGTTACGATATGACGTATAACGTTATATAGTATTACGATATAACGTATAACGTAATGTGGCATCACGATATGAGATTTAACGTAATGTAGTATTAGGATATAACGTATATCGTCATATAGCAATACGATATAACGTATGACGATATGTGGTGTTACGATATGACGTATAACGTAATGTAGTATTAGGATATAACGTATAACGTCATATAGCAATACGATACACCGTATAACGTTATGTGGTGTTACGATATTACGTATAACGTCATATAGCAATACGATATAACGTATAACGTTATGTGGTATTACGATATGTCGTATAACGTAATGTAGTATTAGGATATAACGTATAACGTCATATATCAATACGATATGACGTATAAAGTTATATAGCATTACGTTATAACGTATAACGTTATGTGGTACTACGAAACGACGTATAACGTAATGTAGTATTAGGATATAACGTATAACGTCATATAGCAATACGATATAACGTA
>NW_025219822.1:0-1405 GCF_014825855.1 Bombus pyrosoma | reverse complement strand
ATAACGTATAACATTATACAGCATTACGTTATAACGTATAACGTTATATAGCATTACATTATAACGTAAAACGGTATGTGGTATTACGATATAACGTATTACGTTATATAGTGTTACGTTATAACGTATGACGCTACATACTATTAGCTTAAAACGTATAACGTTATGTAGTATTACGTTATAGCGTATAACGTTATATTGCATTACGTTATAACGCATAACGTTATGTGGTATTACGATATATCGTATTACGTTATGTAGTATTACATTATAACGTATAACGTTATATACTATTAGCTTATAACGTATAACGTTATGTAGTTTTACGTTATAACGTATAACGTCATGTGGTATTACGATATAACAAATTACGTTATGTAGTATTACATTATAACGTATAACGTGATATAGTATTAGCTTATAATGTATAACGTTATGTAGCATTACGTTATAACGTATAAGGTTATATAGCATTACGTTATAACGTATAACGTTATATGGCATTACATTATAACGTATAACGGTATGTGGTATTACGATATATCGTATTACGTTATATCGTATTACATTATAACGTATGACACTATATACTATCAGCTTCTAAGGTATAACGTTATATGTTATTACGTTATTACGTATAACGTTATGTGGTATTACGATATAACGTATTACGTTATGTAGTATTGCATTATAACGTATAGCGTTATATACTATTAGCTTATAATGTATAACGTTATGTAGCATTACGTTATAACGTCTAAGGTTATATAGCATTTCGTTATAACGTATAACGTTATATGGCATTACATTATAACGTATAACGGTATGTGGTATTACGATATATCGTATTACGTTATATGGTATTACATTATAACGTATGACGCTATATACTATCATCTTCTAACGTATAACGTTATATGTTATTACGTTATTACGTATAACGTTATGTGGTATTACGATATAACATATAACGTTATGTAGCATTACGTTATAACGTATCACGTTATGTGGTATTACGATATAACGTATTACGTTATGTAGTATTATATTATGACGTATAACGTTATATAGTATTAGCTTATAATGTATAACGTTATGTAGCATTACGTTATGACGTATAAGGTTATATAGCATTACGTTATAACGTATAACGTTATATAGCATTACGTTATAACGTACAACGTTATATAGCATTACATTATAAAGTATAACGGTATGTGGTATTACGATATAACGTATTACGTTATATAGTATTACATTATAACGTATGACGCTATATACTATTAGCTTATAACGTATAACGTTATGTAGTATTACGTTTTAGCGTATAACGTTATATAGCACTACGTTATAACGTATAACGTTATGTGTTATTACGATATAACGTATTACGTTATGTAGTATT
>NW_025219821.1:0-1275 GCF_014825855.1 Bombus pyrosoma | reverse complement strand
ACCTGACAATGCAAATTGTTTAGCTGTACAAGCTTTCCTTAAAATGTGTGGCCTTGATTTTCAAATAGAACCAAGAAGCAATGCAGAATATATGTCCCCATCTGGCCGCATACCATTTATTAAATGTGGGGCATTTTTAATATCCGAATTTGACAATATCGTATCATTCATAGGAAATAAAGGCAGAAGTTTGTCAGACAAATTCAACTATTAACTTAAAAACGTAAAGTTATTATCTGAGCTTGCAAGAAGCATTGTGCACTGCGTAAAAAGCGGGAGAGGTGGCGAATTGAATAGTTGCATGTTACTTTGATGGTGTTCATAATAATAATACTAATACATTATTAACAACACAAAATATAGTAGTGATATTTATCAATTTTGTTAATATTCATTCTCTCTTCATTCTCTTGTCATTATTAGGCTTTATTTCCCTATCGCACGTAATTATATATTGATAAAATATTGCTTCTATTTATTCCCATTGAATATATATTTATTATACGCATTATTTTGATTGTAGATTTTGTATTGGAATGTTAAATGACATTCTTTAAACCACATGGCAGACCAAGATAATGCAGATTACTATGCACTTTGTACAAATGACCAAAATAAAACAGAAGGTCTAAATGAAAGGCTAATAGAAAGGAGCATATCTCAATCATTATGTGACCTAAATAGTAGCAATAATAGTGTTACAGTTGAAAATGCAGCATCTGTTTCTCCATTATTAAGTCACTATAAATATCATCGTTTCTCACATCATGATAGTCTAGTTAATTTTTCATCTTTACCGACGTATCTTCCACCCATTGGTGTATTTTGGTATATAGAAAATTGCCATGTTAGTATTAAATCTTATAATTTTATATTACTGAAATGTATTACATAATACTATAGTTAAATATATTTGAAAATATAAAAAATTTCTTATGATTATTACAGGTACCAAAAGGAAGGTCTGCCATGGCTGCAACCCAAGTAATTAGAGAAAAATTTTTTGGTGGTTATAGGGAAGCAGAATTTATTGTAGTTTGCGATGTCTTAAGAGAAAATAGTCGGGTTATGAAAGAATTGAATAATGCTCAGGTAAGTTAATCTGTGTATCTTTTAAAATTATAAATTATGTAATAGCAGTATTATTTTTTTAAATAATATAATGTTGCATTTATAAATCTTATGTCTCTCAGGTTAATTTAATACATGTTGCTGGAGAGTATAAAAAATGCTGCTGACGAGAAACTCAAACAATCTATTAGAAGATTTGCTGAT
>NW_025219820.1:0-1274 GCF_014825855.1 Bombus pyrosoma | reverse complement strand
GATACGACTAATGACAATAATATACAATGCAATACTAAGAATCCAATACTATTCTAAACTATGGAAACTAGCACAGATCATAATGCTACCTAAACCAGGCAAAGACCCACACCAAACAGCATCTTACAGACCAATATCACTACTTCCTGCGTTTTCCAAAATACTAGAAAAAATAATATACGCTCGCCTAAAACCAACAATAGAGAAGGAAAAATTAATTCCGGACCACCAATTTGAATTCAGAAACAAACACTCTACGATAGAGCAAATGCACAGGCTCATTAATGAAATAATACTAGCATTAGAAAACAAACAATACTGTACAGCACTCTTTATGGACATCGAGAAAGCATTTGACAAAATAAACCACGAAAGCCTGCTACAAACAGTCAGATAACAATTCCCGGAGCAAATATACCAATTAATAAAATCCTACTTAAGCAGCAGAACCTTCGTGATAAAAATCAAGGACACATACTCTGAAGTTAAAAACATCAAGACAGGGGTTCCGCAAGGAAGCGTGCTAGGACCAATACTATACACACTATACACGGCCAACATACCAACAACTACCAATAGCAAAATACTGACATTCGCGGACGACACAGCTGTACTAGTCAGGCACACTAACCCAGAAACAGCAGTCACATTACTACAAGAACACATCACAAAAATAGAAAAGTGGCTGCAAGTTAAGCAAATAAGAGCAAACTCCATCAAATGCAACCATATTACATTCACATTGCGAAAACAGATGCCACCAAACATCCTACTGAACGGCACGCATATAACACAAACAAGACAAGTCAAATACCTAGGACTCCACATAGATACTCAACTCACATGGAAACAGCATATTAAATCAATAATAGACAAAATACAGACAACAAGGAGACAAATGCATTGGCTAACAAGTCGAAAATCCAAATTAAGCATAGGAAATAAATTAAAAATATACAAAACAATCATAAAACCAATCTGGACATACGGAATACCACTATGGGGGACAGCAGCAATGAGCCATATAAACAAAATAGAGACAATACAAGCTAAAATTCTTAGGACAATAGTAAACGCGAGTGCTGCCCGAGCAGCCGTGCCAGACGGACGTGTGAAACAGTGCTTCAGTGAAAGTGCGACAAGTGGGAAAACAAAGGACTAACGACAGGCCCATCGCCAAACGGTCGAGAATATAAAATGCAACAGCAAATACCAACGATAAAAATAACAAATAATGGCGAAACCTACTTCATAAATAAAACGACGGATTTAAT
>NW_025219819.1:0-1267 GCF_014825855.1 Bombus pyrosoma | reverse complement strand
CTTATAACTTTATGTAGTGTTACAGAATAACGTATAACGATATATGGTATTACGATATAACGTATAACGATATATGGTATTACGATATAACGTATAACGATATATGGTATTACGATATAACGTATAACGTTATGTAGCATTACGTTATACCATATAACGTTATGTAGTGTTACGTTATAACGTATAACGTTATGTAGCATTACGTTATAGCGTATAACGCTATGTAGTATTACGATATAATGTATAACGTTATGTGGTGTTACGTTATAACGTATAACGATATGCTGTATTACGATATAACGTATAACGATATATGGTATTACGATATAACGCATAATGTTATATGGTATTACGATATCACGTATGACGATATGTAGTATTACGATATAACGTATAACGTTATGTAGTAATACGTTACAACGTGTGACTCTATATAGTATTGCGTTACAAAGCATGACTTATTACGTTATAGCGTATAACGTTATGTAGTATTACGATATAACGTTTAACGTTAAGTAGTGTTACGTTATACCGTATAACGATATATGGTATTACGATATAACGTATAACGTTATGTAGCGTTACGATATAACGTATAACGATATGTTGTATGACGATATAACGTATAACGTCATGCAGCATTACGTTATAGCAAATAACGTTATGTAGTGATACGTTGTAACGTATAACGTTATATAGTATTACGATATAACGTATAACGTTACGTAGCATTACGTAATAGCGTATAACGTTATGTGGTACTACGATATAACTTATAACGTTATGTAGTGTTACAGAATAACGTATAACGATATATGGTATTACGATATAACGTATAACGATATATGGTATTACGATATAACGTATAACGATATATGGTATTACGATATAACGTATAACGTTATGTACCATTACGTTATACCTTATAACGTTATGTAGTGTTACGTTATAACGTATAACGTTATGTAGCATTACGTTATAGCGTATAACGCTATGTAGTATTACGATATAATGTATAACATTATGTAGTGTTACGTTATAACGTATAACGATATGTTGTATTACGATATAACGTATAACGATATATGGTATTACGATATAACGCATAATATTATATGGTATTACGATATCACGTATGACGATATGTAGTATTACGATATAACGTATAACGTTATGTAGTAATACGTTACAACGTATGACTCTATATAGTATTACGTTACAAAGCATGACTTATTACGTTATAGCGTATAACGTTATGTAGTATTAC
>NW_025219818.1:0-1237 GCF_014825855.1 Bombus pyrosoma | reverse complement strand
ATGCTACATAACGTTATACGTTATAACGTAATACTATATAACGTTGTACGTTATAACCTAATGCGACATAACGTTATACGTTAAACCGTAAAACTACACAACGTTATACGTTATAACGTAATACTATATAACGTTGTACGTTATAACGTAATACTATACAACGTTATACGTTATAACGTAATACTATATAACGTTATACTTTATAACGTAATGCTACATATCGTTATATGTTATATCGTAATACTACATAACGTTATACGTTATAACGAAATACTATACAACGTTATACGTTATAAGGTAATACTACATAACGTTATAGATTATAACATAATGCTACATAACGTTATAGATTATAACATAATGCTACATACCGTTATATGTTATATCGTAATACTATAAAACGATACACGTATAACTTAATGCTACAAAACGTTATACGTTATAACGTAATACTATATAACGTTATACGTTATAACGTAACGCTACATAACGTTATACGTTATAACGTAAAACTACATAACGTTATATGTTATTTCGCAATACTACACAACGTTATGCGTTATATCGTAATACTACATAACGATATACGTTACAACGTAATGGTACATAACGTTATACGTTATAACGTAATACTATATAACGTTACACGTATAACTTAATGCTACATAACGATATACGTTACAACGTAATGGTACATAACGTTATACGTTATAACGTAATACTATACAACGTTATACGTTATAACGTAATACTATATAACGTTATACTACATACATAATACTACATACCGTTATACGTTATATCGTAATACTACATATCGTTATACGTTATAACGTAATACTATATAACGTTATGCGTTATAACGTAATGCTACATTTCGTTATATGTTATATCGTAAAACCACATAACGTTATACGCTATAACGTAATGCTACATAACGTTATACGTTATAACGTAATGCTACATATCGTTATATGTTATATCGTAATACTACATAACTTTATACGTTATAACGTAATACTATACAACGTTATACGATATAACGTAATACTATACAACGTTATACGTTATAACGTAATACTACATAACGTTACAGATTATAACATAATGCTACAAAACGTTATACGTTATATCGTAATACTACATAACGTTATACGTTATAACGTAATACTATACAACGCTATACGTTATAACGTAATACTACATAACGTTATGTGTTATAACGTAATGCTACATA
>NW_025219817.1:0-1195 GCF_014825855.1 Bombus pyrosoma | reverse complement strand
GCATTACGATATAACGTATAACGTTATATGGTAATACGTTATGACGTATAAAGTTATGTAGTATTACGGTATAACATATAACGTTATGTAGCATTACGATATATCGTATAACGTTATATGGTAATACGTTATGACATATATCGTTATGTAGTATTAAGATATAACGAGTAACGTTATGTAGCATTACGGTATAACGTATAACATAATGTAGTATTACGTTATAAAGTATAACGATATGTAGTATTACGATGTAACGTATAACGTTATGTAGCATTACGTTATAACGTATAGCATATATCGTTATGTAGTAATAAGATACAGCGAGTAACGTTATGTAGCATTACGGTATAACGTATAACGTTATGTAACATTACCTTATAACGTATAACGTAATGTAGTATTACGTTATAAAGTATAACGATATGTAGTACTACGATTTACCGTATAACATTATGAAACATTACGTTATAACGTATAACGTTATGTAGTATTACGATGTAACGTATAACGATATGTAGCATTACGATATAACGTATAACGTTATATGGTAATACGTTATGACATATATCGTTATGTAGTATTAAGATATAACGTGTAACGATATGTAGCATTACGATATAACGTATGACGTAGAATAGCATTACGTTATAACGTATAACGATATATGGTAATACGTCATAACGTGTAACGTTATGTAGTATTACGATATAACGTATAACGTTATATGGTAATACGTTATGGCATATATCGTTATGAAGTATTAAGATATAACGTGTAACGATATGTATCATTAAGTTATAACGTATAACGATATGTAGTGTTACGTTATAACGTATAACGGTATATGGTAATACATTATAACGTATAACGTTATGTAGTATTACGATGTAACGTATAACGCTTTGTAGCATTACGTTATAACGTATAACGTAATGTAGCATTACGTTATAACGTATAACGATATGTAGTGTTACGTTATAACGTATAACGATATACGTTAATACGTTATGACATGTATCGTTATGTAGTATTAAGATATAACGAGTAACGTTATATAGCATTACGTTATAACGTATAACGTTATATGGTAATACGTTATGACGTATAGCGTTATGTAGTATTACGGTATAACGTGTAACGTTATGTAGCAATACGTTATAACGTATAACGATATATGGTAACACGTTATAACGTA
>NW_025219816.1:0-1151 GCF_014825855.1 Bombus pyrosoma | reverse complement strand
TTATATAGTATTAAGTTATATAGTGATAAGCTATATAGTATAACGTTATATAATATTACGTTATATAGTATTACGTTATATAGTTTTACGTTATATAGTTTTACGATATACGGTATTAAGTTATATAGCATTATGATATAACGTATTACGTCATACAGTATTACGCTATGACATATTACGTTACACAATATTAAGTGATGTCAAATAACGTTATATAGTATTACGTTTTACGTTATTACATTAAAGCGTATTACGTAATATAGAATTATACTATATAGTATTACGTTATACAGTGCTGCGTTATATAGTATTACCTTATATCGCATTACGTTATAACGAATTACGTAATATAGAACTACGTCATATAGTATTAAGTTATATAGCATTACGATATAACGTATTACGTTATGCAGTATTACGTTATAGCATATTACGTTATATAGTGGTACAGTATATCGTATTACGTTACATAACGTAATCGCATAACACTATATAGTATTACGTTATAACGTACAACGTTATATAGTATTACAGTATAACGTGTAACGTCATATAGAGTTACGCAAATGTGGAGTATAATACTATATAACATTATACGTTATACTGTAATACTATATAACGTTATAAGTTATATCGTAGTACTACATAACGGTATACGCTATAACGTAATACCATATAACGTTGTACGTTATATCGTAATACCAGATAACGTTATATGTTATATCGTAGTACTATATAACGTTATAGGTAATATCGTAACACCTCATAACGTCATACGTTATAACGTATTACTATATAACGTTATACGTTATAACGTAATACTATATGTCGTTACACGTTATATCGTAATAATATATAAAACGTTGTACGTTATATCGTAATACTGTTACGTATTGAATTATAGTTTGTTTATTAATTTATTTAAATCGAGAGTTGTCCTTGATTAATTGAATTTCGAATCATAAGTTATTTTTAGTATAGTATCCAATCATAGTTTATTAATTAGTTTGTTCATATCGCGGGTTTCTCTTGATTGATAGAGTTTCGAATCATAGTCTGAATTGTCAAATTGTAGATTATTTTTAGTGTAGTATCCAATCATAGTTTATTAATTAATTGTTCAAATCGCGGGTTGCTCTTGATTGATTTCA
>NW_025219815.1:0-1147 GCF_014825855.1 Bombus pyrosoma | reverse complement strand
AATCGTGAATGGATTTCTTATCGTGTATGGCTTGTGTTTGTTTGCACATTTTGATTCCTATTTTTATGTTAGAATTTTGATCAGGGTATTCATTATCAACATTCATGTATGTATACTGTTGTGTAAGAAATATTGGATGTTCAATTACTGGTGCCAGAAATGCATAGCCTCTTTTAGTCGGTATAGGGTATATGGTGGCGCCCGCCACGGAACTTTCCGTCGGCTTCGCAATACAAATCGTTAGGCCGCCAAAAGCGCAACATCGACGTGCCCGTTGTGCCATCGATATCCCTATGTCTCCTTCGCCAAATCCTCGGAAGAACACACACGTGGCAACTGCCGCGGCACATCTAATAAGCGCGTCCTAGTGGGCACCTAATCGATGGGCACTTAAAGAAAGAATTCGTTTGTTCTCAGAAGGGGTCATTCCATTCTGAGCTACGAAACGCGAAACGACTCTGGTGTCTAAGCGAAACGAAACCGACGACGATTATTTTGCTACTCGTCGAGCGACATTTGCTGTGAGCGTTATTTGTCACACGATAATAAACTAGTTGTTATTGTTAAACACCTTCTGGTGTACTTTCATTATCCGTCACGACACTCATAATCACCTCAGGTATACTCGCGGTATATCCTATGCCGGATCTGTTAGCAGAGTGTTACGTCGAGCGACACTCTACCTAGACAAGGCCACATACCGCGGGCGGGATGGCAACCAGATGTCCGCACGTCCTTATCTTGTCCCTCAATAGTCTTAAGAACCGACCGTAAATCTCAGGACATTCTAGAAGGTCCGTCAGACCGAACAAATATCTCTAAACTAAATCGGTATCTAAAGGCTATTGTTTATGGCAAGAAGATACTGAAAGTTCGTTTTGCTCACGTACGATACTTTACACTAGCAACTATCTATCGAGGGCGGCTAAGACCCTTCCTAGTCCATCGACCTTCTTGTATCCAATCAGAAACAAGTCTACTGCCCTCACTTTTCCTAACCAAAATCGTCATGAACAAATCAGCTTTCTCGCGTCTTTAGACACACCCATCACTAGCTTTCCTCCGGCACAGCATCGCCACTTTAACATACTTATTCTTCACCATTAGAATAGTCGACGTGTCATTACCGAGTTTCATACCTTAAATC
>NW_025219814.1:0-1145 GCF_014825855.1 Bombus pyrosoma | reverse complement strand
TAGTATTAAGGTATAACGTGTAACGTTATGTTGTATTACGGTATAACGTATAACGTTATGTAGCATTGCGATATAACGTATAACGTTATATAGCATAACGTTATGTGGAATAACGTTATAACGTATAACGTTATATAGCATTACGCTATAACGTATAACGTTAAATGGTACTACGTCACGACGTATAACGTTATGTAGCCTTACGGTATAACGTTTAACGTTATGTAGCATTACGTTATAACGTATAATGTTATGTAGTGTTACGATATAACGTATAACGATATATGGTAATACGTTATAACGTATAACGTTATGTAGTATTACGATGTAACATATAACGTTATGTAGCATTACGGCATAACGTGTAATGTTATATAGCATTGCGTTATAACGTTTAACGTTATATAGCATTACGTTATAACGTATAACGTTATATGATAATACGTTATGACGTATAACGTTATGTAGTATTACGGTATAACGTATAACGTTATGTAGCATTACGATATAACGTATAACGATATATAGCATTACGTTATAACGTATAACGTTATATAGCATTAAGTTATAACGGGACTTTCGGTTTGGTGCGAGGCAAGGGCAACACGTGGACGGAGTGCTCCGTAGAAAAAGTGAAGTGTGAGGGGAAAAAGGAAAGGAAAGCGCGAAGTAACACGAAGAGAGGAAAGATAAAGTGCAAACACACGAGGAGGAAAGAAGGAAATGTGAAAAGAAGAGAAACAAGGGAGATTTATAAATAAGAAAATCCAAAAAGGAAAGGAAGAGGTTAGGCAGACAGAAGAATATCAGAAAGTTGGGCAAAGAAACAACAGATGGCGACAGTCAGAGGAAGGCCAAGGAACACAGGCAAGGCGGGAGACAAAGAAGAGTCCAAAAACACACTAGAAAGATACAGCTGGACGGAAAAGGAGAAATCAACCAGGGTGGAAGGAAGGGAGGGAGAGACAGAAATAGCGGAGAAAATAGAAAGAGGAATAGAAGCTAGGACAAAAGAAATAATAGGAATGTTAGAAAAACAACTGGAGGAGTGGGCGAGGGCGATGAAAGAGGAAATAAAAAGGGAAATAAAAGAGGAAAGAGAAAAAAGAGAGAGGGAAATAAAAGAGGAAAGAGAAAGAAGAGAG
>NW_025219813.1:0-1134 GCF_014825855.1 Bombus pyrosoma | reverse complement strand
TCAGAAAAGCAGATAACACATGGGCGAGAAGCAACGAAGAGCAAGCTGAAGAATTTTCCAAGCACCTAGGTAACACATTTACACCACACATTATCAACAACAGCAACTTCAATGGTCATACGGACGAAGATGCGCCAACCACTAGTACCTCAACTGACAAGCAATACACCATACCTAAAACAACAGCTCAAGAAATTAGGAACATAATCGAAAAAACAAAAAACAATAAAGCACCTGGAATAGACCTAATCAATGGCAAAATCTTGAAAAACCTTCCTCCAAAAGCGATACGACTAATGACAATAATATACAATGCAATACTAAGAATCCAATACTATTCTAAACTATGGAAACTAGCACAGATCATAATGCTACCTAAACCAGGCAAAGACCCACACCAAACAGCATCTTACAGACCAATATCGCTACTTCCTGTGTTTTCCAAAGTACTAGAAAAGATAATATACGTCCGCCTAAAACCAATAATAGAGAAGGAAAAATTAATACCAGATCACCAATTTGGATTCAAAAACAAACACTCCACGATAGAGCAAATGCACAGGCTCATCAATGAAATAATACTAGCATTAGAAAACAAACAATACTGCACAGCCCTCTTTATGGACATCGAGAAAGCATTTGACAAAATAAACCACGAAAGCCTGCTACAAACAATCAGAAAACAATTCCCGGAGCAAATATACCAATTAATAATATCCTACTTAAGCAGCAGAACCTTCGTAATAAAAAACATACACTGAAGTTAAAGACATCAAGGCTGGGGTTCCGCAAGGAAGCGTCCTAGGACCAATACTATACACATTATACACGGCCAACATACCAACAACTACCAATAGCAAAATACTGACATTCGCGGACAATACAGCTGTACTAGTCAGGCACACTAACCCAGAAACAGCAGTCACATTACTACAAGAACACATCACAAAAATAGAAAAGTGGCTGCAAGTGAAACAAATAAAAGCAAACCCCAACAAATGCAACCATATTACATTCACATTGTGAAAACAGACGCCACCAAACATCCTACTGAACGGCACGCACATAACACAAACAAGACAAGTCAAATACCCAGGACTCCACATAGATACACAACTCACATGGAAACAGCAT
>NW_025219812.1:0-2059 GCF_014825855.1 Bombus pyrosoma | reverse complement strand
TATCGTAATACTACATATCGCTACACGTTAAAACGTAATATTATATAACGTTATACCTTATAACGTAATGCTATATAACGTTATACGTTATAACGTAATATTACATAACGTTATACGTTATATCGTAATACCACATAACGTTACACGTTATAACGTAATTTCATATAACGTTATACGTTAAAACGTAATTTCATATAAGATTACACGTTATAATGTAATACTATATAACGTTAAACGTTATATCGTAATGCTACATAACGTTATACGTTATAACGTAATACTACATAACGTTATACGCTATATCGTAATACCACTTAACGTTATACGTTAAAAAGTAATACTACATAACGTTATACGTTATAACGTAATGCTACATAACGTTATACGTTTTATCGTAATACTACATAACGTTATACGTTATAACGTATAACCATATAACGTTATACATTATAACGTAATACTATATAACGTTATATGTGATATCGTAATACTACATTACGTTATACGTTAAAACGTATTACCATATAACGTTATACGTTATAACGTAATACTGTATAACGTTAAACGTTATAACGTAATAGTATATCACGTTATACGTTATAACCTAATACCATGTAACGTTATACGTTATAAGGTAATACTATATAACGTTGTACGTTATATAATAATGCTACATAACGTTATACGTTATAACGTAATGCTACATAACGTTATATGTTATATCGTAATACTACATAACGTTATACGTTATAACGTAATTTCATATAACGTTATACGTTATAATGTAATACTATATAACATTAAACGTTATATCGTAATACTACATAACGTTATACGTTATATCGTAATACTACATATCGTTACACGTTAAAACGTAATACTATATAACGTTATACGTTATAACGTAGTTCCATGTAACGTTATACGTTATAACCTAATGCTACATAACGTTATAAGTTATATTGTAAAACTACATAACGTTATAAGTTATAACGTAATACTATATAACGTTATACGTTATAACGTAATACTGTATAGCGTTATACGTTATAACGTAATACTATTCAACGTTATACGCGACAACGTATTACTATATAACGTTATACGATATATCGTAATACTACACAACGTAATACGTTATAACGTAATGCTACATAACGTTATTTGTTATATTGTAATACTCCACAGCGTTATACGTTATAACGTAATGCTGCATAACGTTATATGTTATATCGTAATACTACATAACGTTATACGTTATAACGTAATTTCATATAACGTTATACGTTATAATGTAATACTATATAACATTAAACGTTATATCGTAATACTACATAACGTTATACGTTATATCGTAATACTACATAACGTTATACGTTATAACGTAATACTATATAACGTTATACGTTATAACGTAATACTATATAACGTTATGCGTCATAACGTATAACCATATAACGTTATACGTTATAACGCAATGCTACATAACGTTATTTGTTATATCCTAATACTACATAACGTTATACGTTATAACGTAATGCTACATAACGTTATACGTTTTATCGTAATACTACATAACGTTATACGTTATAACGTATAACCATATAACGTTATTCGTTATAACGTAATACTATATAACGTTATATGTGATATCGTAATACTACATTACGTTATACGTTAAAACGTATTACCATATAACGTTATGCGATATATCGTAATACTTCACAACGTTATACGTTATAACGTAATGCTACATAACGTTATTTGTTATATCGTAATACTCCACAACGTTATACGTTATAACGTAATGCTGCATAACGTTATACGTTTTATCGTAATACTACATAACGTTATACGTTGTAACGTATAACCATATAACGTTATACGTTATAACGTAATACTATATAACGTTATATGTGATATCGTAATACTACATTACGTTATACGTTAAAACGTATAAACATATAACGTTATACGTTATAAGGTAATACTATATAACGATGTACGTTATATAATAATGCTACATAACGTTATACGTTATAACGTATTACTATATAAC